>NC_081414.1:555602736-555904719 GCF_030272615.1 Cryptomeria japonica | reverse complement strand
TTAACATACTTATTCAAATTTGTATAGGTCTAATAATGGCAATACCTTATCTAATAATCAATCCCCCCAACTAAAGATAGACATAGTGTCCACACATGCGTAAGGGTAGGAAATCAAAATAAAATCATAATTATTTAAAATTTGAATGAAATGACAAAAAATATGAAGCAAAAAGTTGTAATCATGAAAGTGTTTATATACTTACATGCTTTGTGATGTAATTGTGGCATGTTGTGACTTGTGTTGGCACATGTGATATAGGAGAAAATTATTGTTGAAATGTTCATAGAATAATTATGGTGGCAGAAGTGAAATGAAAGACAAGAAAGCGGGATGAGATGGAGATGATGTGGAATGAAATGATGAAAGAAACTCCAAGTGGACATGGAGTGTTTATTATGATTTTTGACAACTATCATCAAGTAAATGGTGGACCCAGAAGCTCACCTTCAATGGCTACAGGAAGAGTCGGAAGTGGTTGAAACTGTTAAAGAAACTCTTCCTTAGTGCTTGATTTATGATGTAGGCATCTAGTCGATGGCCATTGACAAGCAGTTTGAACCATGCATTGTCAACAGTGGCCAACTTGACTACAACATTATCAAACACTTGTTCAATTTCATAAGGGCCTAGCCACCTTGTTTGTAACTTCCCCATATTATCCTTAGATCTTGAATCATACAATAAGCCTAGTCCCCAACATGAAAAGTTTTAGGTTTGATGTATTTATCATGCCACTTCATGCGATGTTGTTGGACTAAAAGTGTATTATGCAATGCTTATTTCCTTAATTCATCCAACTAATTTAGATGCAAAATTATTTCTTGTTGTGCCTCTAACAATTGTATACCCAATTGCACTGTTGTACGCAGAGTTTTATGCTCAAATTCAATGGGCATGACAACATGTTTATCATAAACCAGTTCAAAGGGTGTAAACCCTAGTGTTATTTTCCAGGATGTTCGGTAGGCCCAAATTGCTTTTGGGAGGCGATTTGCCCAATCTTTCCTATGCAGTGCAACTTTTTTAGTGAGGATGGCCTCAATTTCTCTGTTAGCCACTTCATCTTGACCATTTGCCCGAGGATGATATGGTGTAGAATTTTTATGTCTAATATTATACTCCTCTATCATAGCAGAAATCATGCTAGATGTGAATTGTGCACCTTGATTAGTTATAAGTTCTCGAGGTACTCCATATCTGGTAAATATATCCTCATACAAGAACTCTATAACTTTATTGTCCCTGCCATGTTTCATTGCTTGGAATTCAACCCGTTTAGTTAGGTAGTCAATACAAACTAAGATGTAGGATTTTCCATTAGATGGAGGATCAATTGGACCAATGAAGTCCATACCCCATTTATCAAATGGGGTAACAACTACATGTGGATACAGTGCCATCTCATTTGACTTTGTTGGGCACCCCATTCTCTGGCATTTATCACATTTTCTAGTATAGTTAGCTACATCCTTATTGTCATGCCCAAACTTTTGGGCAAGAATGGAACAACTAATTTTTTTAAAACAACATAAAAATACTAAATACTCTATGTTTAAAATGGAATAAATAAGTTATGTCTTAACTAAAGGTCAACTCGAGATTAAATAGAATGGTTTCCTAAAGTTGATTTAATTATCTCAATCATTATAGTGTCAATATTTAAGGTGGACTAATTATTCCCCAAGAGGGTCGTCACAACCTATTTAATTAATTCAACTAAATTAATTAATTTCCCCTAATTAAAATAATCCAATAATAAATCGAGAGATATTAATTACCTCAATAGTATTTAAATACTCAAGGGCTAAATAAAACAACGTTAACTAATATTAAAATAATTAATTGAGCAAACATGAATACACTTTTAAATTAGACTAATTAAGTTAACCAAATCGAAATAATATTTTCATAATAAAATTAATTTCTTATTAAAGTCGATTTTAATTTCTTTTAGATATTAAATATCAACTATTTAATATTTGACCAACATTGACCTCTATAGTTTAAAATTTAACAATTTACCTTTAATATATTCCAATATTAAAATTTACAAAATAATTTAACTTAATCATTATATATATATATATATATATATGATTTTTAACACACACAAACACACACCCATATATATATATATAACTACTAAAACAAATATGGATTTTATTAAAGTTAATATCCAAAAATATTGTAGGAATAACCTTCCTATTTATTTGACTATAATACAAATGGGTTTTACCCATTTCAATTTGAAAAGGGTTTCCCCCTCTTTTCAATTATATTATTATTTTATTTTGAACCCTAACTAGGGTTGATTAATTCTTTTATACGAAACTCTTTTTCTTTTTATTTTCTTATCAAGCTAACCTTAACCCGAAATTGGGTTAGGGCTTCTTGTTCTTCATTATATATTTTTTTAGTTTGTGGATGTGTGCAAGTGTGGCCGAGCCAAGGGCATCACGCAGAGGTCAAAGGAAGGAATGGTGGTTAGAAGGGAAGCCACAGGGGTTTGAAGGAGGGGCAACATTTTGAAAGAGAGGGGGGACGGAGGTGGTGGTTGCGACACCACCAGAGGGTCACCCCACTGCATGGGTCATGGCCCACATAGTGGCCTCGGCCGCTGTGTGGGTCACGGTCTGCATAGTGGGTGCGGCCCACTGTGAGGTTACGACCCGCACAAGGGCGCCTCCTCTTGTGTGGGTCACGGCCCCCATAGTGGTTGTAGACAATTGTGTGGTCGTGGCCCACAAGGGGTTGGTTCCCCCCGAAACCCTAACTTGCTCCTCCAAAAAAATTTCGATGCAATTTTTTTTGAATGCAATTTTTTTTTTGAATGCAAAATTTTTTTAATAATTTTTTTTGAAAAATATATATATATATATATATATATATATATATACATGAGTATATATTTTTTTTAATAACAAACTGTTCTCATGATTTAAATATGGTATGATCAGAATATTTAAAATAAATAACCATTTCCTTTATTTCCAGATTTCTCATAGTTTATTAAATCTATGTATTTTAACTTTAATGCAGAAATGTGTTATTCATTTTATTTCAGGATAAATACAATGGTTTAGATGTAGGTTTTAAAAAAGTAGGCATTTTCATTACAATATATATATATATATATATATATATATATATATATATATATATATATATATATATATATATATATATATATATATATATATATATATATATATATATATATATATATATATATATATATATATATATTTCTTGTTTTAAATCTATTTCTTTTCAAGTTTAACAGTAGGATCTTCTTAAATAACATAATAGATTAGCTTTTGTTTTCTTTTAATAACATGCAGTTTCCTTTTTGCTTTAAGTTAACTATAACTAGATTTACAATATTTCCTAACTTTTTCTCTACACATGCATTTACAAAATGGGAAAAATATGATAGTGATATTTTTATTAACAACAACAACTAACTATTTAAAAAAAAAATCTATTTAATCCATAAACAACAAGATAAGATGCAATATTAATAGTCACTCTAAATATCTATTTATTTTTTCTTTGTGTTTTGAACTTAAGCAAATATATCCTTTTTATTTACAAGAGACTACTCTACTAACATTTAGACTTGCATTACAACATTTGAATATATTTCATTTCTTTCTGCGTTAGAAAAATAAGACAAAAATAGACTTCATTCCTAATATGTTTGAAGAAGTAAATAACAATAAAGAATAACTCAAATATTATTCTTTTCTTTGCAAGGATTTACTCATATAAAATACATCTTTATTACATGGTAAAACAATCCATTAGTTACATTTAAAACACCATAGTTTATTTTATTAAAAATAGGAAAGAACTAAATACTAAATCAAGCCTCTCATTTCTGCTAAATGAGGGCTTATCAAATATATTCTTTTTCTTTTCTGAAACTAAATACAATAAGAAATGGGATCGTTTCAAGCTTCCTTTCCAATCTCTTCCCAAGCAAACCTACAAATAAAAGTTGTAGGTTGTGACCATGGAGACTCACCTCCCAACCTAGGCTTACAAGATGCCACCCTTGAGCTAGGAGAACCAAGGATAAACGGGATACACACAATCAATAAACATACAAGCAAGAAAACTCACAACATTCACACTCCCAATCCAAGGATAGACAACATCACTTATGTGACTTTTCAAGTGGGGTGAAAGTGGACCAATTATTAGGTCCCAGAGACTACTAAGAGGGGGAGGGGGCGGGGGTGAATCAGTTGTCAAATAAATTCAAACCAAAAAAACTTAACCAAACTTAATCCTTAATACCGGCAAACCAAACTTAATACTGGTAGATAGTTTATCAGTTAATTGCAGTACCGATAAATATTAATGCATGAAACAAAAAGACAATAACATCCACAACACATAACATCAGTATTTGTACATGGAAACCCTATAAGGGGAAAAACCATGGTGGGAAACCTTACCCACAATTAGATGATACTATTGTAGATAGTATGTGTATACAATAGGGGGTCTGCACATGTAGAAAGGCCAAGTGCCTAGAGCTCACTGCTCAAACACAAATAGGAGTCACACTGACTACAATTGGATGGTTAAATCCAATAATGATGTACTGCTCAAAATAGCATCTTCATATGTTGGATTTAGCACCGGTTCAGTTCTGATATGTCTTCACAAAACCTTCCTTCTACCTTCAAATGATGTATGCGTGTATAGCTCTGCTTATTCTCGCATATACCTTATTCCATTCACAATCCACACTTTCTTTTTCTTCACTCAAATAAGATCTTACATATATACTGAAGCCTAGGACCAAAATGTATAGGTCGGCTTTACAAAATATATTAATTAAACAATTTACAAGTAAAACAATAACT
This sequence comes from Cryptomeria japonica, assembly GCF_030272615.1. NCBI lineage: Eukaryota > Viridiplantae > Streptophyta > Pinopsida > Cupressales > Cupressaceae > Cryptomeria > Cryptomeria japonica. Next base: position 555,899,839 of record NC_081414.1, on the reverse strand, counting down.
GATGCAATATTTGATTCAACATGTCGGCTTAATGCATTTACAACATTAATAAATCATCTCCATAGCTTGTCGTGCTGATCTGGAATAGATAATCCTATCAGTGCTTATCCTGGACCTATTTTTCGGTAAAAACAAATATGCAAACATGAATATACCAATGAACAAATTTCCAAGACAAAGTGTCCAAATGATGTCTTTGACATAACCAATTTTTTTCCATGTCATTCCAAGTGTCGGTGAACAATATATCCTACTGGTGAACAAGATACTGGTGACTGTGTATAAGTCACTTGCTTGTCGATGAACATTGCTAGAGTTGATAAGTGTTGACATCAATGACAAAACCATATCAACATATCCAAAATAACAACAATCTCCCCCTTTGGCATTGATGGCAACACAAGATGGAAAAACCGTCAAAGTGCCAAAATAGAAATGCCAGATACTAAAAACCAATAATCTCCCAAAAGAGATCATATCCAGAAATCAAAATTCAGGTACAGAGAGTAATCAATCTCTCCCAAAATAACAATCTCTCCCCAAGGGATAAAGTCTCTCCCCCTAGGAGTAACATGTGTTTTTCCATATAAATCTCTCCCCCTTTGACATCAAATGCCAAAACAATACAAAAACCAAGTTCAAATACAAAATACCAACTTATTCAATATACCAGCTACTCCCCTTGAGAAGTAGCTCTCCTCATCAAAGCTAGAGTAAAAGATTTCTCTATTAGTTTTGTCGGTTGATGACAAACATCAATTGTCTATGTCTCTATCAGTGGGGGTATGACCCCAAGCTAATCTCTAAGATATTCAAAATTCTCCTTAGGAAAGGGCTTAGTGAAAATATCTACAATCTGCTCTTTAGTATTCACATAAACCAGTTTTACTTCTTTTGCTTCAACATTCTCTTTGAGAAAATTCAGTTTGATAGAGACATGTTTAGTTTTAGAATGTAGTACTAGATTCTTAGATATATAAATTGTTGTTGTATTATCACATTAGATAGTTATAGGTTCCTTGAATTTTACCTTTATGTCCTTCAACATTTTCTTAAGCCATAATACTTGTGTACAATTAGTTGCTGCTGCAACATATTCTGATTTAGTTGTTGATAAAGATGTGCAACTTTGTTTCTTAATCAACCAAGAAATTAATCTGCTTCCAAGAAAAAATGCTCCGCTGGTGGTTCTTTTTCTGTCATCTACATCTCCTTCCTAATTTGCATCTGTGTATGCACATAATTCAAAGTTTTCATCTCTAGGATATGATAGGCCAAGATTTGTAGTGCCTTGTAAGTACCGAAAAATACTTTTTACTATTGATTCATGATTTTCTTTAGGATTACTCTAAAATCTTGGAATAATACATACTGCATTCATAATATCAGGTTTTGTTTGTGTCAAATACAGTAGACCTCCTATCATAGATTTGTACCTAGTCGGATTAGTAGGTGTAGATTCACCCCTTAGTGATAATTTGTCATTTGTAGTCATAGGTGTGCTTACCGGTTTAGAGTTTTCCATCCCAAATTTCTTTAGTAACTCCTTCAAGTACTTAGATTGACTCAAGAATATACCTTTATTAGTTTGTGAAATCTGCAATCCTAAGAAGAATTTTATCTCTCCAATCATAAACATTTCAAATTCTTGCTGCATTTTAATAGAAAAGTCTTTACATAATCCATCTTTTCCTCCAAAGATTATATCATCAACAAAAACTTCTATAACCAAGATGTCATCATTAGTCACTTTATAGTATAAGTTGTTGTCAGCATCACCTTTAGAAAAACCAATATTCAAAAGGTATTTATCCAATCTAGTATACTAAGCTCTTGGAGCTTGCTTCAATGCATACAAAGCTTTCCTTAACCTGCAAACCATATCTTTGTTATCTGTCAAAGAAAATCCATCAAGTTGCTCAATGTAAACTTCTTCTTCAAGATCTCCATTCAGAAATGCACATTTAATATCCATTTGATATACTTTGTAGTTCTTGTGTGTTGCAAAAGCCAAGAATAATCTGACTGACTCAATTCTAGCTACCGGTGCAAAGGTTTCATTGTAATCAATTCCTTCTTTCTGTGAATATCCCTTACACACTAGTCTTGCTTTATTTTTTATTACCTTACCATCTTCATTAAGTTTGTTTCTAAAAACCCATTTTGTTCCAATTACAATTTTGTCTTTAGGTCAGGGAACTAATGTCCATGTGTTATTCTTCTCAATTTGTTCTAATTCTTCTTCCATAGCTTTAATCCAGTATTTATCTTCACATGCCTCATTAATTGATGCTGGTTCAATTTGAGAAATAAGACATACCTCTTCATTTTCTTGTCTTCTTATTGTCATAACTCCTTGATATTTGTTCCCAATTATCTGATCTTCAGAGTGGTTAAATCTTACATACTGGGGTGTCTTTGTTTATTGTTGTTCTTCAGTTATAGTGGAATTTTTAGATGATACTAGTGTAACTGGATCTTCATTTTGTACCAGTGTGTTCAATGTAGGTTCATTTGTCAGTATCTCTGTTGTTGGTTCAGAGTCTATATACCTTGAAATTCCTCTATTTGTACTCTCAATTTTTTTCTACAATCTCTTGTTAAAACATCTATATGCCTTGCTCTTAGATGAATAACCAAGAAATATTCCTTCATCACTTCTAGGATCAGATTTGCCAATATACTCATCTCTTCTAATATAGCATTTACTTCCAAATATTCTGAAATATTTAAGAGTAGGAGTAATACCAACCCATAGTTCATGAGGGGTCTTACCAGTTTCACCTTTGATGTGAACTTTGTTGAATGTGTAGACTATTGTGCTTACTACCTCTCTCCAATATACATGTGGTAGATTTGCTTCTGATAACATATTTCTAGCTGCATCCAAGATAGTTCTATTTTTCCTTTCTACAACTCCATTCTATTGGGGTGTCTGGGGTGCTGATAACTGTCTTCTGATTCCAGTTACTTTATAAAATGTATTAAATTCCTTAGATATAAATTCACCTTCTTGATCTGATCTTAGACATTTGATTTCCTTACCAGTTTCAGTTTCTACAATTGTCTTGAATAGCTTGAATTTTCTAAGTGCTTCTGATTTTTCTCTAAGAAAAGTAGCCCAACACATTCTAGAATAGTCATCAATGATTAGCATGAAATATCTATCACCTTGTAAGCTTTTAGTTCTAGCTAGACCATATAAATCAGTATGAATTAAGTCAAGAGCATTATTGGATTTTTCTGGAATACTTTTACAAGATGCTCTAACTTGTTTTCCAAATTGACATTCCTTACATACCAGATTGTGAGGTTTAACAATCTTAGGTAAGTCTCTAACTTCTTTAGTTGTACTGATTTTCACAATGCAATCAAAATTTATATGACAGAGTGTGTTATGCCATAGCCAACTTTCATCAATATGTGCAATCAAGCATGTCTTTTCATTGTTATTCAAATGAAAGATATTACCTCTAGTTTGATTACTGGTTGCAATTTCCAAACTAGTTTAGTTCATAATTTTGTATTTCCCATTCTTGAACTGTAACTAAAATCCTTTTTCAACTAATTGACCAACACTCAAAATATTATGCTTTAAACCTTCAACATAGTAAACATTGTCAGTATTATGCTTACCATCAAGAGATATAGTACCTTTTCCTTTGATCAAACAAGCTTTATCATCTCCAAATCTTACTAGACCTCCATTATATTCCTGAAAAGTCAAGAATTTACTTCTATCACCAGTCATATGATGTGAACATCCTAAATCAATGATACATTCATCCTTAACTTCAATTTTTTCTACCAGGGCCTTCTCTACTGGTTGAACAGTAGGTGTCAGTTGGTCTTCTGTTATAGCAACAAAGACCCATCCATTGTTTGTCAGATCCTCATCAGAATCATCAGTGATTCCTTCATCAGCAAGATAACAAGACTTGTCTTTATTCTTCTTAAATCTGTATCTATGATATTTAGGGTTAGGCTTGTATGTTCTTCTAGCTTCTTCTTTCAATTTTGCATGTCTATCAGGGCATCTTGAAGCCATATGTCCAATCTTATTATAGTTAAAACATTTAAAGGGTGCTTTATCTTCATACTTACTTCCAACAGGACCTTTAGGCATTTTCCTTGCAAATAGTGCTTCAAGCTCTTCAAGTTCTTCATTTTCTCTACTGCTTTCTTCAAGTTCTCTTGCATAAAAGGCTTTCCAATTAGACTTGTCAAATTATGATGTAGATGATGTTGATGCCTTAAAATCTAAATTTGTCTTTATAGTAGCAATAGGACCAAATTCCTCAATCTCAAAAGCTGAAAGTTTTCCAATTAATGTATCTCTAGTTACTGATGTATTAGGCATTGTTCTTAACTTATTTATAGCAGTAACCTTCATTTTTTATGCCTGTGGAAATCCCCTTAAAATTTATGAAACAATTTCATCTTCACTTAAGGTTCCTCCACAACATTTAATACCCAAAAAAATTTCATTTACTCTTTCCATAAAAGCATAAATTCTTTCATCTTCTTCCATTTTCAGATTTTCATACCTGACCCGGAACCTTTCAAGTTTTGCAATTTTGACTGTGGAATCTCCTTCATTCAATGTTTCCAGATGGTCCCAAATAGCTTTAGCAGTAGATCTATCTGATAATCCCATGATTTGCTGATATGATAATGCGCTCAAAAGTGCTTCTCTTTCTTTCCAATCATTTTCTTCATCTTTTCCTAAGGTTGTTGGATTAGGCTGACTGGGAGTAGGAGCAGTATAGCCATTCTTTGTAACTTCCCAGATGTCCTTTCCAATGCAATTCAGATGTGTCTCCATCCTGATCTTCCATATGCCATAGTTGGTTCCATAAGGTTTAGGACTATCCTTCTTGAAATAGTTAGAAGACATTGGATCTCCTCAAGCTGTTAAACTTTTGCAAAAAGAGGACTAGGCTCTGATACCAATTGTTAGGTCTCAGAGACAACTGAGGGGGGGGGGGGCTAAATCAGTTGTTGAATAAATTAAAACCAAAACAACTTAACCAAACATAATCCTTAATACCGGTAAACCAAACTTAATTCCAGTAGACAGTTTATCAGTTAATTGTAGTACAAGTAAAGATTAATGCATGAAACAGAAAGACAATAACATCCACAACACATAACACTAGTATTTGTACATGGAAACCCTATAAGGGGAAAAACCATGGTGGGAAACCTTACCCAGAATCAGATGATACTACTACAAATAGTATGTGTATACAATAGGGGGTTTTCACATGTAGAAATGCCAAGTGCCTAGAGCTCACTGCTCAAACACAAATAGGAGTCACACTGACTACAATTGGATGGTTAAATCCAATAATGATGTACTGCTCAAAATAGCATCTTCATATGCTAGATTTAGTACCGGTTTAGTTCTGATATGTCTTCACAAAACCTTCCTTCTACCTTCAAATGATGTATGCATGTATAGCTCTACTTATTCTTACATATACCTTATTCCATTCACAATCCTTACTTTCTTTTTCTTTGATCAAATAAGTTCTTACATATATACTGAAGCCTAGGACCAAAATGTATAGGTTGGCTTTACAAATGATATTAATAAAACAATTTAAAAGTAAAACAATAACCAATGCAATATCCGATTCAACATGTTGGTTTAATGAATTTACAACACTAATAAATCATCTCCATAGCCTATCATGTTGATCTGGAATAGATAATCCTATTGGTGCTTATCTTGGACCTATTTGCTGGTAACAACATATATGCAAACACGAATATACCAATGAACAAATTTCCAAGACAATGTGTCCAAATGATGTCTTCGACATAACCAAGTGTTTTCCATGTCATTCCAAGTGCCGGTGAACAATATATCCTATTGGTGAACAAGATACTAGTGACTATGTATAAGTCACTTGCTTGCCGGTGAACATTGCCAGAGTTGATAAGTGTTGACATCAATGACAAAACCATATCAACATATCCAAAATACCAACACCAAATACCTAGAGGACAATTCTGCAAGTAGGAGAACATAATGCCATAGCAAGGCTACCAAGAAGCACATCCACAAGTTCCAAACTTGTACCAACAATTCCTTATGTCCCCCAAGGCATACTAGCCAACAAAACTCCCCTTATGACCCCCATTGCATAAACAAAGCACTATGCAGGAAGGGTCCCATAATCCCTTGTGTATCCCTCTCTTCCAAAGAGAGCCTCTACACTCTTAGGATGTCAAACAACCCTTCACCCCAAGGCCACTTTACCCTCCCAAGGGTGAGTTTGGCCTTGAAAACTCTCAAAACAATAACATAAAATCTCAATAACACAAACACATAGGGAAGTGTTTGTGGTGAAAATGGAAACAACAATATTGAAAGACTAAATGAATTCAACCACAAAACCCTAGCCTAACAACAACAAAGATCCACCATAACATATGAAGATTACCTAAGACAATGCAAATCAAATGAAATCACAAAGATTATATCATCACATGTCCAATAGGGTTTGGATCTCCATTGATCTTGCTTGATATATTTGCTCTCAGATTTTATGTGTGCACAAGAGCTCAACAAAGAATGGAAATGTGGTTGCAAGTAGGCTTGATCGCATATGAAAGTTTGAATGCTAGGAGGATTCAAAGATCGATTAGTTGAATAGTTGATTAGGGTTGATAATGAAGGAAGCATCTCCTTATATAGAAGACACTATAAGAAATGGAGGGATAAGATTGAGAGGTGTAAAAGATAAATGGTCGGCTAGGATTAGAGGGTAGGTAGAGGAAATAAGAAAATAATGAGAGGGTAGGTAGTGTAGGAATTAAGAGATGAATGACATGTGTCATGGGTAGAAATAGTTAATGAATTAATTAAATAAATAAAGATTTATTTAATTAACAGAAGAAGTGGGATCAATTAAATAAATAAGATATTTATTTAATTTAGGAAAAAGATTATTTAAATAAATAAAAGTATTTATTTAAATGAGAAATAAGGCTAGAAGAGGATAAATGAATTAATTAAATAAATAAAGATATTTATTTAATTAGATAGGACAATTTTAGGTGTCTACATTTTGCCCCTCTTTGAGACAATGCAGCTTGTTGTGTTGTTTCAAAGAAGATAAGATGAATTGATACAAAGTTGCCCCAAGATGGGAATGATATGCCCCCCTCAAGAGATTGGATGAAAATATCTGAAAAGATCGCAGACAATTGCTCAATAAGAAAGAAAGGCTAAAAAGGATAGACAAGATAGGATAGAGTGATAGAGTCACGGGATAAAGAAGACTGACTAGGGCTAGGGTAGTCTATAGAATAAACTATGAGGTGAAAAATCCTCATTGTCATCCACACATCCAAGAGATCAGAGTGCAGAGAGAGCAGAGAGCAGTCAGAAGTCAGCAACAATGACTTTGGTGCATAGATTTGATCGTGTTCGCCGATATCAGAGGCCAGCAGATGCCGCAGAGCCGATAAGTACCACAAAACCTCCTTGTACTTTGTCACATTAAATCTCATCATAAATGCATGCTAGGTAGAGCAATAAATGTGCTTTTAGGTATGTCTATAAAAATGTCAAGGAGGGGGGGGAATGTTAAGGAGCGTCTGTGTTGGTGCCAAGCGCGTCTGGGTAGGCTAGGCACATCTATGAAATGCAGGCATGTTTGTGTCATGAATGGGCATTTATGTCTTCAAGTTTTAATCGATAGTTATGTGATGAACATATGCTATCAATTGTATAAGCTGCTGAGAGGATACACTCAAACAGGTCCTCTAGGGAAGACTAGGATAGCAGATAGGGCTAGGACTGACAATTCTGTGATAGAACATACGTTGCCAATCAGGAAATTACTCAAGAGGATACACTCAAGCAGAGACCCTAGAATAGGATAAAGCGAGGCACTTTGTGATGAATAGGGAGTACCATAAAAATTGCCAATTCTGTGATCAAACATACGTTGCCAACTGGATTAGGCTGAAATTGACAATTCTATGATAGAACATACTTTGTCAATTGGATAAGCTACTGAGAGGATACACTCAAGCAAGTGCCCTAAAAGATAGGATCAAAGAAGCACTTTGAAATGAATAGTGAAGGCTACTAGGATAGAAAGAAGCCCTTTGTGATGAACAGGGAGTGCCAATTTGACTAACACAGTTGATTTTCTTGATTGTGGGAGGACCTACCAATGTTGGAGTCATGGGAGAGATTCCCTTCGACTCAGAGTTTGCGACTAGAGTTGACACTTGAGGATAGAGCAGCAGTTGAGGCTATGGGCTTGTGATATATTCTACATGTGCTTGAGTTTCAGGCAAACATGGGATTGTTGACTACATTAGTTGAGAGATGGCACTCAGAGACTTGTGTGTTTCATTTGCCGATGGGTGAGATGAAAGTCACCTTGGAGGATGTATATAGGATATTGAGGATACCGATCGATGGGGAGTTAGTTCCTTATGATTGAGATGGAGATAGGGATGCACTGAGATGAGTGTTTCAGGATCCAGGACTGGAGATGAGGGTAGGACATGTGCAACCACAATAACAGCCACAGGGACAAGGTGAGGGGAGAGAGGAGGAGGATGAGCTACTATCCTTGAGGGAGATCTTCCAAGGATAGGTAGATGAGATCCAAGATCTGGAGAGGGAGACAACTAGACTCAGGAGATAGCTAAGGGACACTAAGCAGGAGAGGGACCAGGCTATTCAATGCTATACAAAGGATGAGACAACACTGAGGGCAGGGAGGTAGGTAGTAGAGGACACAGGGGCAGGATATGCCTATGTTCCACCGGTAGGGGAGGAGATAGGCTACTGGAGAGACCTATACTATGGAGCGGTGCTACCAGAGCAGTGGGCTAGGAGCTTTCATAGACCATCGTGGACTGCAATGACCACTAGAGGGAGAGACAAGAGACACTCATCTAGCGGTGGGGTCATGGGTCCTCTACCACCATTAGATAGAGGGGACAGGAGAGATGATCCTGAGGCGGGTCCTTCTAGGGATCAAACTCCATCGATCCAATTGGCTTTGAGGGAGGAAGTTCATCATAGCCTTAGAGGACTCCCTATGTATCAGTTTTGTACCATTTTGCATGGTGATGTAGACAGCTTCAGGTGATTTTGTAGCAATATGTGTTTTGACATCATTGTATCATGACACTTATGATTTTTGATATATATATGAGATGATTCATCTTTGTGGTAGCTATATGCATGTGTACCTATGTAATTCTTCTATATGTTTTATGATGTATGTTTCTATGTGGTGCTTATGATATGGATGCAAATATGTACATGAGGAAATGCAATATTTTTGTTCTTTTATGTTTTTAATATGTTATGCAAATGTGAATGTAAATGTATGAAATGCATATGAGTATGATAATGCAAATAACTATTTACATGATGAAAATGTAAAATGTGCTAACATGTGTTGTGTGCAGGATGTGATGCAATTGTGATATCTATATGTATGTATGAAATGCTAACATGTGGTAATGCAGGTGCAACTACATGAAATGCAAATGTTTTTGGTGTGTCATTATACTCAGTCATGTGATAGCAGGCTACACGGACTCAAGAAGGATGATGGAGGTCAATCAAGAAAGGGGGATGAAAGATAGAAGATATGAAAGTGAAAGAGCTTCTTGTGCATTATCATCATTGAGCTTTATTATGGCAAATAGGTTATGAAAATAGAGACATATGTTCGACTCGGAAAGTCATTGTACCCATTTGCATGGAGATCAGACAGTTGCAAACAAAGAATGCCCCAGTTCATACTAGACTCACAGTGTCCTCATATCCTTGGACAAGTCATAACATTACTAAGAGACAATCCACAAACAACAAAGAAAAATAGGTGACGATACCCCATCCTTGCCTTTCTAGTCAAAGACATCCTGGAGATAGAATCTCTAGTCAGAGACATCCTGGAAAAGCTAAAAGACATGTCACCAAAAGATAAAATCAAAATAAAACCAAGACTTGACACCAACATCCATTGTAGTCCTCAAGTATAGTGTCTCTTGTCACTTGTATAAGTCTTATTTGATTGTGGTCACAATGTTTACTTTCACAAAAGGATAGATAGCACTGAACCATAATGTTGTCTGAGTCTATTGAAAGATTTGATTTGTTGAAGTCTATTGTTGTTGATGTGTCTCATTTGAAATTGACTGAATCTATGAAACTGATACTTTATTGCAAATAAGATGAAACTTTATTGTGGATTTGTGATGCAAGTGCTACTTTATTGTGGATTGTGCGTGGATAGATAGAAGAAAACTAGAAGAAACTGTACTCCTTAGAACATGTGATGCTTTGAGTTTCACACCCATCACTAGATGTAGGATTTGCCTTAGCCACATATAGGAGATGATTTATTATGGATAGAAAGGGGTGAAAAGGAAGGATTATTATGAATGGTTAAACAATCTTAGGTAGATCAATAAAAAGCCATGATGGGAATGGGTAGGTTTATTATGGATGGATAGGTAGTGAGTGTGTGCAAAAGTGAAGGGATGAAAGTGAATCTTGAAGGAGGGAGGAGCAATGTCTCTACACATGGCGTCGGTGGCCTGGTTTTCACTATGGTACTTGCCCAGGGCACCACCAAAGTGGTTTTCACCATTGGATGAATTTATTTCTCTTTACTTTTTAGATTTTTCAATTTTTTTGTGTCACAAGGTGTCTATTTACCAGGTTTTCACCAAGTAACAATTTTTTTATTTTTATGATTTTTTTTGTCTTTTTTATTTTTTTATATTTTTGAATTAGGATATTCTAAAGAGCTATGTGTAAAAACTACGAAGGTGCATGTTGTTGAAAGGATCCTCCAAAGGTTCATCATTTGGAGTTGAGAGCTGATATGCACCAGATCCATATGCCACTATGATGATGTAATGACCAAGCCAATTTGGTTTGAACTTGCCCTTCTTCTCTCTGTCTTGCTAATTTTTAGGATGTTTTTTGAGAATTAAGTCACCCACCTCGAATGTGCGAGGCTTGACCTTATGATTGTAGTTGTGTCATTCCTTGACTGAATGATATGTAGCTCGAGTGACTATCTTCCTTGATAAAGGAACTGAGATATAATTACTAGTGTGTGGACTAAATAGGCCCGTATGCGTGTCACCTAAAGAAGTTTGGGCATCCTTGATAACAAATTCCTTTGAGGAAGCTCCATTAAAGGTCCATGATGTATCACTAGAAGGGAAAGGATGTGCAAAACAAGTGGATAAGTTGTAAAGGCTTATGATTGTGACAAGAAGTGAAAGTATCATGACATGATGGAGACTTAGGATCAACAAGTATGCTTTTTGACTTAAAATTGTATAACTTTTGCCCCCAGTTATTTTGGTATTAGGGGAGATCATCTCTTGCTCTTTTTCTTTCATAGGAGTTTTATCCTTGACCTTGATTTTTGAAGAGTCCAATAGCTTTTGATTTTGATTTGGACTAAATGACTTCTCTTTATTTTGGACTTTTAGATTTTTCTTTTCAAAGCTTGATTTTTGATCCCCAATTAGTAAGGGCTTTAGTGATTCTTGTTGATCCAAGTCTAGAAGAGAAGTGGAAATGGAATGAGTGGATGAAATTGTAAAGCTATGTGAGTTATCAAGAGGATTGGCGATACGCTCAATAGATTCTTCGCTGGAACCACTCTTAGGACTATTGATATCAAGAGCTGCTTGCACCACTAGAGGAGATTTGCATTCAGACTTAGTAGCCACAACACTAGGTGGTTCACACCCAATTCCTTGGGATTGAAAATTGTTTGTAGATTGTTCTCGTTGACTAAATACCTTAGGAGATAATGGGAGTTGATCAACATGAAAGATGTACTCACCACATCCCAGGTCTTTAATCTTGAACTTTTCTTTGATATCCGGTTGTTTTGATGTAGAATCTTTCAAGGATTCTGGATCAACATATGTTGAAGATGGAACAACTTCTTGATTGACTGGGATTGTTATTTTTGATCTAGGTCACAAATTGTTGCAATATATGAATGGATTTGGGTCAGCTTTGATGATAACTTCAACTCCATTGAGTGGGAACTTGATACATCGATGATATGTAGATGGGACTGCGCTCATCTCATGAATCCATGGACATCCTAGCAATATGTTGTATGTGAGATCTAGGTCTAGGACTTGACAAACCACATCCTTTGTAATTGGCCCAACTCTGAGAGGTAAAGTGACTGTTCCCTTGGATGAGTACTCTTCGTCATCATATGCTTTGATGGTAATTTTGTTTGTAGCATTCACATCTTTGTCTAAATATCCTAATTGTATTATTATGTTCAAAGTACATATATTGAGACCAACTCCTCCATCTATCAGGACTCATTTTATTCGGTGTTTGTGTAGGAAGGCTTCAATATGTAAAGGTGCATTGTGTGGTTGACTCACGGAGGTGTCTTCAGCTTCTATGAATGTAAGGGAGTGTGGAATGGAAAGGTATCCCACCATGGCTTGAAACTTGTACATGTTTAGATCAGTGGGGATAGTAGTGTCTCTCAAAGTTTTGTTAAGAATGACTTTATGTGCAAGGGATATATGTAAGAGCTCAAGGATGGAGATAAGCACGGGTGTCTTCCCTAACTGTTCTACAAGGTCATACTCAGGTTTGGTTGAAAAGGAAGAGGAAGCAGTGTTTTTAGCTAGATCACCTTGGAAAGTGAATTTACCTCAACAAGTTGTGAGATTACATTCAGAGGTAGGTTCAGAAGAAGATCCAATGCCTTTTAGGATAACCTTGGGTCTTTGGGTAGAATTTTTAGGCATTTTGTCCTTTATAATAATAGTAAAGACGTAATTGTCCATCAAAATGTGATTAAGATTTGAATCATAGTTATAGGATGCTCTGGTATAGTTGGTTTTCTCATCTGTGGCTTTAGATTTTCCCTTGTCATTCTTTGGGAATGCTTCATTAAACATCTCATGTTCTTGATTGGATGAATTCCCTTTAATCTCAATATCATCTCTATGAATAAGATCTTATATGATGTTCTTCAGTCGATAACAATTTCCTATTTTATGTCCCTTGCTCTTGTGATATTCGTAGTATTCATCATCATTCCACCAATTTGGTTTGACCTTTGGCTCATATGGAGGCAAATCTAGAATTGTGATTATCTTGTTTGCTACTAGCTTCTTGAAAGCTGACTCAAGTGGTTCTCCCAATGGGGTGTACTTCCTTCATGATTTTGAAGTTGTTTGAGTATTCACTTGATTGTTTGTAGAGTGTGATCCGAAAAAATGATTTTGGGTTGCACTGTATTAGCATCAACAACACCATCATTTACTGTGTTCTTGTTCCAAAATCCTGGCTTGTCTTTTCCTTTAAAGCCCTCTTTGTTTTCTTTGAGTATTTTGATGATGCCTTGCTCAATTAGGACCTTCTCTGTTGCTAAGCCTTTTTCAATGACATCCTTGAAGGTGGACAAACAAGCTTTTCTCAGGTCATAACTAATATCTTTGTTAACATTCTAGGTGAACATCTCTACCATTTGTTTTTGTGAAATTTCACAAGAGCATCTGCTGGCTAGATTTCTCCATCTTTGTAAAAATGATGAAAAATATTCTCCATCCTTTTGTTTGGCGTTGCACAGAGTGGTGACTGATATGTCTGTCTCTATGTTGTATGAGAAATGTTGGATAAATCCCTCTGCTAAGTCACCCCATGACTTAATTCCAAGTGGGAGTTGGGAGAACCATTCCATAGCTTGATCACCTAAGCTCTATGGGAATAATCTCATCAAATATCTCTCTTCTACTGCTACCTCAATGCAAGCTATGAAAAACTATCTTATATGTGCCTTAGGATCTCCCTTTCCTCTGTACTTATCAAACTTAGGTGTCACAAAGTGTGTAGGAAATGGAGGCATTGGAATGATTTTGTCAAATGGATAGGGACATATGTCTCTCATTGTGTAAGTTGGCTTCGATGTATTTATGTCCTCCATTTTCTTTTGTAAGTCCTTACTTTGCTACTCCAAATTGTTCTTAGGTGGAGACTGACTTCTTGGACCATATCCCATGCCTGAGGCACCGGGTGGAAGAGGAGCATGTTGCATATATGGATGGTGTTGATCATACACATGTTCATATGGAGGAGGTCTATAATGATGTTGCATATATGGACCACTTGGTATAGAGTCATGATGAGGAATGGAATATTTGTTTTGTCCATATATACCATACTCTACAAGCATGTCATGAGTTTGTTCTAGTGTGTTGCCCCCAAATTTGACGTGGGGTTTCCTTGTGTCCACAATTTGAACATGCCTTTGGATATCCAATTGCTTTGGTGGTTGGTCTTTAGCATTGGCATGTGATTGAGTATATTTTTCTGCATAAGACTTCCATAATGGTTTGTGAAGGTAGTATCATATGCTTGACAATGTGTATGGGGGACCTTAGGTTTTTGAAACAAAGATGATGGTGATTCAGACACAAAATGTGGTCCTCTATTGCCTCCACTACTAGGCCTCCTTTGATTCATGTTGAGTTGAGGTTCTTGCAAAGGTCGATTTTCCATTATTTGAGACATGCCAAAATCATGAGGGATCTTGGCTCCACTTTGTGCCATCACTTGTAAGAAATATTGTCCATCTCTTCTCATTATTTCCTCAACCAATAGATTAAAATGGGGATCCATAATGGAGTCTTCTACTTTTGCTGAATGTACAGAAAAGTTGTCCATATTGTCATTGTGTGTATCATTGTTGTTTGTAGTGTCCATGTTATCAACATTTGGAATGTTTCTATAAGCGTCCATGTCTGGTAATGTGGTATGATCAAAATTGAAAAAGACATCATTGTCATACTCATAGGCACTCATGTTTGCGGACTCTTGAGCCTCTTTAGCTTCTCTCCTAGATTTTTGGAAATGGGTTTCAAGCATGAACTAGGTCTTGACCAAGATGTGGGAGACTAGATGAAGATGGAAAAGAGTATGGAAGACCAAGAGTTGGATGGAATGTAAATGAATCTGAAGTGTACTTGCAATGTCCAAAGTGTAAGACCAAGTATGTATGTAGCAGAGTAGGTGTGGCTTCCAAAGAGATGATAGTTTCTCTTGATGAGGTAAGTTGACCTTGACTCTAAGTAAGACCAAATGAGACCCAAAGGTGATAGACCTTGATGAGTGACCACTTAGCAAAATGTTGTTGTATGTAGTGTGTTGACAAAGCAAGATGAGGACAAGAAAATGACCTTTTAACTCAATTTTAGACAAATGTGAATGTAATGCAAGGTGTAAAGAAATGATGGACTTTGTGAGACCCAAAGACAGGTTGAATTCTAGATGAAAACCCGAAGAGATAACCTAGGAAGCTCAATAAGTCTGAAACATACTGCTCTTGTTTGTTGGATTGTAAATTTTTCCAATTTGTAAAGTTGTTTGTTGTGACCAAATCTGAATTTGTTTGACTATTTTTCATGACAAGAGGACACAATGTTGATGAAGACTCAATGTTTGTAAGTGTTTAGACTCAAAATGACTTCAAATAAAGTGTGTTGTTTGATGTAGAAATGTTTTTCATACACTTGAAGACATAAAAGACACAATGTTTTGATATTTGATCTTGAATGTTTGAATGTTTAAAATAAGACAAGCACAATTCTTATGGTTGGCCAGGACAATAGTTGTTGATCCCACATGGGGTTTCCCCCCAGGCTATGCTATTCAAAGCGGATACTTAAATGCTTGATCCCACTAGCTCCACCCTCAGCACTCACTTCTTCAAGGTAGCCAAGCATCAGTCCCCATGAAAACTCCCCATGGCAAACTTTGTATCTCTACTAAGAACCATATGTGTGTGGGCCGCTCCAGAGGTCCGACCTCCTGCCCCAACAACTAGAAGGATTTTGGCTTTCTAAAACAAAAAGGTGCTAGTAAGGGCATCCGCTCGTGTGGCCATACATGTGGCACTTTCAGCTCTGTAAATATAGAAGGCTCCCAATCGAGAGGGTTTATGCCCTACAACTGAACAAATAAATTTGATCAAACGGGTTTATGGGGAGACATAGTGTCGGTATGAACTAATCAACACACATTACCCATGGCTTTTACCATGGATACAGTTATTTATAGTGGTTTGGAAGAGGTGGGTTTTCCTCGCTACCACTTGGGTCATTCTCTCCTCACTAGTAGTCCTAATGACCACACGGGGAGACAGACCCTCTAAAGATTAAACAAAAAGAGCCTATTGCTCAAGACACAAAAGACACTAGTTCAATTTTAGTGCACCAATTGAAGTGTTTGATAATCTATAAAAATAGGGCACACAATAAAGATCAAAAGAAAACCCTTGCCAAAATTTTCCAACAAAGATTTTTTAGTAGTTTTGCAATAATACCCCTCCTGCAAGCACACAAGTTAGGTAAATTTTAGATCCAAAACACTTTGTGAAATAGGGGCCTTGAACAATGTGTTTTTTGACAAATTCAAAGATCTGATTTTCCATGAGTTGTTTTGCATCATAAAAAAAAAAACCTGTAAAATTTCAAGACATTCTCAGAAATGTAAGAAAATCCAAAAAGATTGCTAATTTGCTTCAAAAATTATTTTTTTATGAAAAATCATAAACAATTCATAGAAAATGCAAAATTGACCCAAAAAATCTGAAATTTTTACTGGATAGCCTTCCAAACCTGTATAAAAAAATTCCTACAAAATTTCAAAGCGGTTTTTGAGATATGAGCAAAATAATGCAAAACCCTAATTTTCAAAGATCTGATTTTTTAGGAATGATTTTGTATCAAATTTAAAATCACAAAGAACAAATCCTATGTATAATTCTGAGATCTTTCCAAAAATATAACAAAATTTGAAAAATTCGCTAATTTTGTCTCAAAATTAATTTTTTATGAAAATGCATGAAAACATCATAGAAAATTCAAATATTCTCCAAAAAATCTAAATTTTTTACGGAGAACCTTTGATAATGTTCTTGACCTGTAAAAATAATTTTATGCCAAACTTCAAAGTATTTTGTGAGATCTAATCAAAATAATGAAAAACCCTAATTTTTAAAGATCCAATTTTTAAGGAAATATTTTGTATCAAAATTAAAATCACAAAGAAAAAATCCTATGTATAATTTGGAGATATTTCAAAAAATGTAAGAAAATCCAAAAAATTCTCTCATTTTCTCTCAACATTAATTTCTTATGAAAATTTATAAAAAATTCATAGAAAATTAAAATATGCTCCAATAGATCTAAATTTTGGTTTGAGAGCTTTTGATACTATCTTCAACCTGCCAAAAATATTTGGTGCAAAATTACTAAGCCATTTGTGAGATCGGATCAAATCTCTCCATGATCTTGATTTTGTGTCCAAAACCCTAGCTACACAAGGTTATTCTCCAAATTGTTTTATAAAACAGCAATATAGGGTTAGAAAATCCTGCAAAAAACATAGATCTAATAAAAATCCATGTCCCATGAGGCATGCCAAAATTTTTGTGGTGAAAATGGAAACAACAATATTGAAAGACTAAATGAATTCAACCACAAAACCCTAGTCTAACAACAACAAAGATCCACCATAACATATGAAGATTACCTAAGACAATGCAAATCAAATGAAATCACAAAGATTATACCATCACATGTCCAATAGGGTTTGGATCTCCATTCTTCCTATCTCCATTGATCTTGCTTGATATATTTGCTCTCAGATTTTATGTGTGCACAAGAGCTCAACAAAGAACGAAAATGTGGTTGCAAGTAGGCTTGATCGCATATGAAAGTTTGAATGCTAGGAGGCTTCAAAGATCGATTAGTTGAATAGTTGATTAGGTTTGATAATGAAGGAAGCATCTCCTTATATAGAAGACACTATAAGAAATGGAGGGATAAGATTGAGAGGTGTAAGAGATAAATGGTCGGCTAGGATTAGAGGGTAGGTAGAGGAAATAAGAAAATAATGAGAGGGTAGGTAGTGTAGGAATTAAGAGATGAATGACATGTGTCATGGGTAGAAAAGGCTGATGAATTAAATAAATAAATAAATAAATATTTATTTAACAGAAGAAGTGGGATCAATTAAATAAATAAGATATTTATTTAATTTAGGAAAAAGATTATTTAAATAAATAAAAGTATTTATTTAAATAAGAAATAAGGATAGAAGAGGATAAATGAATTAATTAAATAAATAAAGATATTTATTTAATTAGATAGGACAATTTTAGGTGTCTACACGAAGAACTCAACATCTTCCTAAACATACTAAGAAATCAACAATGGAAAAACAACTACAACAAACAATCTTTTCAAATACAAAGCAACCTTAGACATACATGAGATAGTAAACCAACCAACCTTAAATCTACCAAAAGGATGAAAAGAAGATGTAGGAGAGTTGCCTAATCCACTAACTTTTTCCTCAAAAGATTTAGCCAAAACCCCCAAATCCAAAATTCAATCTCAAGAAAATCTATGTTTCCAAAAATGGAGAGTGGGTGATCAAAATTCTCCCTCCCAAACCATTCCCTAAGAAGACACTCCTCACTCTTTCCAATCCTCTTGGGAAGGGTGAGGGATATTCATAGGTTGGTCTTCCCAACACCTTACAAGCCCTCTAGCCAAGGCACCTCAAAAAGGTAAAAGGAATGGGGAAGAGCAATGTCACTCATGAGGAGGGTTGTCTAACCTAGGTAGGATTCTCAAAAATTGAAATTTGGCCAACATGGAAAACTCAACTTTTGAGGTGACTAGACAGTCCCTAGGGAGTGGACACATGGCTAAATTTGGTCTTCATCCATAGGTACATCATATGTCCCACTAAAAATGCCGCTAACTTGACCCTAGGAGTTAGTTTAACCCTCTAGAAACTCACCCAAAGTTTACCTATGGGTCAACCCTAAGTTGACCTTTCTAATGGCTCCTTATCTAAGACTTTATTGGGACCATACTAGGATAATTGAAAAATGCATTGGTAAATCAAATTCCTTCCAAGGGATATGTCATTGCCAACTCACTTTACAACACATGTGTCAAGTGATACCACAAAAAATACACATCACTAAAATACACATGGCAATGTCCCTTTTTTTGGAATTAATAAATTAAACAATTTTCAAATTAAACACACATCCAAGCATAAAAATTTACAAATTAAAACACATTTACAAATGAGGTGTTGTCTCTCCAAATAGACAACCCTTGGCTTCACAAACACACATAGGTCTAGGCTTGATTCTCCGAATAGTTTCCATGGTCACAAGGAATAATTTGTCCTGCACATCTCACTTTGCACATTAGTAATTCCAAAAATCACATATAATATTTTCATATGAAAAGAATACAATTCAGACATTGCATACAATTTCAACTATAATAATCAAGTTTCCAATTATCTAATAACATCCACATAAAATAATCTCCTAAATGGCATCATCATAATCACCATGGAATTAAATCATTTATAGAGCATGCATCCATAATTTCTAGCATCAAAACAAAGTACTGCAAATCAAAGTAAATGACATAATCATATCAATGTTATCCAAACACTGGATCATATAAAATCTATGTCCATAATGCATCAAAATATAGTATCAATAGTAAGTCCAACATGAAAATATCTGAAATGCTATGATGGCTCGGGGTAGGGCCTCACACTTATGTAGAGTAGGCCAATAATTACCCGTGTTAAGTATCTTGATGACTGTTCTTTTGGATGTAAAATGACCACCACAAGGTTCATCATGGCATGCATGGAGGATGTCAAATGTTTCATCTTCTCTAATGCATCTTCTCATAACATTATCTGGTCCAGTATAGAATAAACGTCCATTTACCCATGTGTATGGAAATCTCTTTTCAATCAAAATTCTTTTGTCCTTTGGGGAAAAGGAGGTAGGTACCTTACCCATAACTAAGTAATTGTCTATATTTGCATACCATGGTATATGCACTATGATTTCAAACAAATGCTCATCCAGAAAAGAGTCATCTATTATAGGCTCATGAAGTTGGTGTGTAAGTCTGGATAAGAAATCAACAACAACATTTGTCTTTCTTGATTTGTCAATGATGGTGATATCAAATTTTTGCATCAAGAGAAGCCATCTTGCCAGCCTTCCTGAAATAATTGGTTTGTTCATAAGGTATCTCATTATTTTATGATCAGTATAAAAAAAGACTTAGTATCATACAATATAGTGTCTGAACTTATTGAGAGCATATATGACTGCTAACATCTCCTTTTCTGTGACAATATAATTGAGTTCAACTCCTTGTAAATTTTTGCTAATAAAATAGATTGCATTTTCTAAGGCTCTTTTTTGAGAAAGAACTGTTCCCTCTACTTGGTCAGAGGCATCTATATATATATAGAAAGGTAGGTTCCATTTGGGGCCTTGTAGGACTGGTGCCTGTGTGAGAATTGTTTTGAGCTCTTGAAATTCTTTGTCATACAATGGTGTCCATTGAAAGTCAACATATTTTAACAAAAGACCATACAAAGGGCTTGCAATGGTACTAAATTTTTTGATAAATCTCGTATGCTAACCAACATGCCCCAATAAACTACGTACATATTTTTTCTTGGTAGGGACTGGAAGAGTTTGAATTACCTCAATTTTAGCAGGGTCCACTTGAATTCTTTTGGTTGAAATGTAATGTCCCAGGACAACTCCATCTTGCATCATAAGAAAAAATTTCTCACTATTGAGGGACAAATTATGATCTTGGTACCTTTGTAGCACCTTGTATAGATTATCAAGTGCTTCTTGAAACTCATCACCATATGTGGTGAAATAATCCATATAGATTTCCATACAATTGTGTGAGATATCTACAAAAATACTTAGAACTGCTCTTTGAAATGTTGTTGGACCATTACATAACCCAAATGGAAGGACAAAGTGAGCATAAGTTCCCGGGGGACAAGTGAAAGTTGTCTTGTCCTGGTCCTCTGGTTTTATTTGTATATGATTATAACCACTAAACCCATTGAGAAATGAGTAATATTTCTTACCTTCCAGAGAGTCAAGTACCTAATCAATGAAAGGTAGTGGAAAGTGATCTTTTTTGGTAGCTTTGTTCAATTCTATATAATCTACACACACTCTCCATTTACCATTCTTTTTAGGAACAATTACCAATGGTGAAACCCATTGACTGTCTGAGATGGGGTAGATGAATCCGACATCCAATAGCTTTTATAATTATGTCTTCACAATTTCTCTAAGAGTTGGATTAACTCTTCTCTGAGGCTGTTTGATTGGCTTAGTGTTCTCTTGAATGTAAATGATGTGAGTACATAGCTTAGGATCTAAGCTCACCATATCAGTATAATCCCATGTAAAGGTAGATTGTTTTTCTTTTAGCAATTCTCTTAATGACTACTCCTATTATGTTGAGAGTTGATTGTTAATAATGAGTTGCTTTCCAATTGCCACTTCAATTTGTTTAGTCATTTCTTTCATTGAGGCCTCATTCACATTAGGTATCTTGACTTCTTGAGGTAACAAAGTGTGAAGAAATGTTGGAGTAAGAAAATCAGATGTTTGTAATAGCTGTTTTGAAGAGCATTCAAAATTACCAACGATATCTTTTGTTAGAGATTCTTGTGTACATGTATTATTCAACACTTGTATCAACAAACGATCTTCATCATAGAGATGGAGAAGAGGACCTCTATCAATCATCATAAGTTTTACCACATATTTAACATCTCATTTAGATTCATCTCCCAAATTAGGCCAGACAAAGTTCTCTTATTCTTCTTGAGGTTGAGCAGGTGGAAAGAGTGTCAATTTTTTTATACTATTTCCATTTGAAATAGTCATGTTCCCAGATCTTTAACCGATATAATAATCTAAAATAACCAACCAAGGCCTTACCAAAATAACTCTATAGCCTCCCAAAATAGTCTTAAGTGATAGAATCATAAAATCAACAGGATACTCTCAAGATTCAAGAGTTACTACTGTACCTAGGAAATCAGAAATCATCACAAGCAATATAAAAACTAATCTAGCTCAATCACAAAATCAAATTGCAATGATCTATCCTAAACACACTCAATAGAGACATGAAAATTGAAACATTCAAAAATATTATGCAAACCAGATGTAGATCTAAATGCTTCTTTCATGCGGCTCCATTGTCCTTCTTTCTTCTCCAAATAGTTTTGTTGTGGATCTCACCTTCAAGTGCATAAACCTAATTGTGAAAGAAAGATTGACATTGACACAAGAGTACTCGAAGCGTGATTTGAAAAAGTGATTAGAAATTCGATAATCTGATTAGGGGATTCAAAAATGCGATCAATTGGGGATCTGATTGAAGAAATTCATCCAATTTATAGAGAAATTGGAGAAAAAGATCAAATTAGCATGATAATGATTCGAATGGAAATTCAAATCAAGAATAGCAAAATTATGACATGTGTATGACAAATTGCTATGCAAGGATTTATGACAATTTATGACAATTTATGAGAAATTGCTATGCAAGGATTGATTGACATGAATTTGAAATAGAAATAGACATTTAGGAATTTAGGAGAAATTAGAAAATTAGGTTAGAAATGATGACTTGGAAATTAGGAAATTGATGCAAATTAGGTAAATTAATTAATAATTTCTCATTCATTAATTAATTTACAAAAATAGGAGGAATTAATTAGCCAATTAAATAAACATTTAATTGTGACAAGAAGACTTAGGATAAATAAATAAATTATTTAACCTAAAGGGAGAAATGACAAACAAGGTTAAATGATTAAATCATGAAACCCTAGAAGATGAATTAGAAATGCAAAGACGACAATTAGGTCTTGATGCAAGATTGATTTGATGTCGATTCGATCATGATTTTGAATTGATAAATGATTTTATTGATAAATAATTGAAATTGGTTGACAAATTGACCAATATTGATAAAGAGACCAAATTGATATGCGCCAATTGACATGATTGAAGAGGACAAGGATTGATGACAAATCAATCACAAAATTGATGAGATTGACAAGTTGATAAGAGATTGACAAGATTGACCAAAATCATGACTGAAAATTGTTATCGACAAGACCTAATTCGAAAGCAAGACAAATGAAGAGTGCAGAAGAAGGACTCGATGCTCGCAAATGATAAAGACCAAGTGTGTAACATAGGAGAAATGTTAATGCGACGCAAAAACATAAGATGAGGCAATGCGCAAATGTTAAAGTATGATCCCGCAAGCATTGAGCATTTTTAGGTGTCTACATTTTGCCCCTCTTTGAGACAATGCGATTTTAAGCATTGTTTCAAAGAACAGTAATGAAAATGCCCCAGACAATGACAATGACATATGCATGCCCCCTCGAGGAATTGGCTGGAAACATCCAGAAAAGAGGCCAATTGATCGATAAGAATGATAAGAGACAATAGGATCGAACGGACTGCCAAGACTGACAGAAGAAATGTTAGTAAGAAGAAATTAGACAGAGGATAGTTAGAGACGAAGAAAAACTTGCTTTCAGTAATGCACGTTGTAGGTGAGAACCTTTATTTAATGTAGCAAAATGGATGCGTAGCATCATGGCATGGAAGGCCAGAGCTGAAATGCAACCCTTTTTGCAAAAGATAGACACGTTGCAGACAAACAGCAATCACAACAAAAAAGAAAGAGATCATGAACCATCTCGGTCACTCTAAATCACTCAGTGACATCATCGAGCAACATAGGAACATGACCGAAGCCAAAGATAAATCAATAAAAAGATAAGATGCACAAATTCCAACAAATCAAACAAACATCTTGATCTTCATTGTCAAAAGTTGAAAGTGCTGATAGGACGATCATGTTGTCTGATTTCAGGGAATGCAGTACCCCGTCTAAGACAGGACACAGTCTGGTTTTGAGTATACCACACCCTGTATAAGACCCATGATAGTGTGCCAAGGACAAATGAATTTGAGGTTGATTGATATGACAATTCAGATCAGTTTGAATGTCTGGGTTGATTGAAAAGTTCATCTGTTTACGCATGATTTCATTAAAGCATAGTGTTGGATTGCGTGTCGTTGGATGTATACTCGGTGATCTATCTTATGCACCAAGAGGATATTTATTGCAAAATGCTTGTTTTTGGATTTTAATGTTTTGAAAAAAAATTTGTTCATTTTTTCAGGACTTTATTTGACTTTTTAGGGATTTTTTCAGGACATTTTTCAATATTTTTATGATTTTTTCAGGACATTTTTCAATTTTTTATGATTTTTTCAGGACATTTTTCGATTTTTTATGATTTTTTCAAGACATTTTTCGATTTTTTATGATTTTTTCAAGACATTTTTTTGATTTTTTATGATTTTTTCAGGACATTTTTTTGATTTTTTATGATTTTTTTAGGGCATTTTTCAATTTTTTATGATTTTGCCCCCAGTGTCTAGCAAGGCAAGGAATATGATAGATGAATAAATAGGCTTTCTAAAATGTTGGTGAATAGAGGGAAGACAAAGGCCTTTTTATTATGGAGACAATACAGATGCAATTTTCAAGGGCTATGGCGTGATGGGACAAGAGACTGGATATGACAATGTAAAGAAGGAACATGGCATGAGGGACATGTCAAGAGGTTTTTGAAACCATGTTTAAATTTTGCGTGCTTATGTCAGATCAAGATCAAGGAATGAAAGAGTGTATGGATAGTGATAAGATATGGATAGGATAAGCAAGACCAAGAATGGATAAAGGACATGGATTGAAGGTCGGGGTAGGATAAGGGATAATGGCAGAAAGTTACAATAAGATAGGGAATATGGATGAAAGGATGTAATAAGCAAATGGATAAAGACCAAAAGCTATGATAGACTAAAAACTGCAAACAAGATGCATGATGCTCATGACGATCCTCAGCCTTGTCAAGATCAAAGGTGGAAAGGGAAAATGGACAAGAGGGACAATAGGATATGAAGCGTAATGACAGGGGTTCGATAGGATAATGAAGGGCAATAGGATATGAAGGAGGAAACCTGCCCCTAAGTGCGGTGTGCAAGGAGTTCATAGATTACACATGATGCCTGTTTGCCAGGTTTTCATCATGGTACTTGCCCAAGGCGCCTGTTTGCCAGGTTTTCACTAGAGGACAAATTATTTTTTCTTTACTTTTTTCTTTTGTCTTTTTTTTAAAAAAAAAAAATTTTTTAACTTTTTTTTTTTTGACTTTTTCAATAGAAGATGGACACATGATAGGGGATGGAAGAAGGACTCAAGCGTCTTTTTTTTTTTTTTGGATAGTAGCCTTGAAAAAAAAAATGGACCATGACCTTTAAAAGTATGCTCAAAGACGTTGGTAGGATAAGGACATGGAAAATGAGATGAAACTAAGGCAAGGATTTATGCAAAGGATGGGATCAAAGGGATCGAATGATGGAAAATATGCATTGGATAATGGATAGGGTATCGGAAGAACTGTGCTTCAGTGGACGTAAATGAAGGCAAGATCAACATTGGCATACACCTTGAGGGGTGATGGACTGATGGAGGAAAAATGGATCTCAGATTGTGAGATTTGGATGGAGGAATAGCTTGGGATTTTGGGACATAAGGGCCCAAAATGGATGAAGAAGGTGATGGAGGAATAGCAATTTTGGATGCCAAGTTGGATGTTTCTTTAGGCTTTTGTTCTTCAAGGAGCCGCTTAGGGATCCACATGGTTTTTGATTTTTCATGCTTTTGTGGTTCCTTGGAGTGCATTGCTTGCGCAAGGGATTTAGGAACCCATATATATTTTGACTTTGCTTTATTTTTCTCAGTGGGCCTTTGTGGCCTTTTGGATATATCTTTTGCTTTATAGATCATATTGTTCTTTGCTTTGACATGTCGATTATATTGGACATGTTGATCCTTGAATACATGTGGATTTCTAGACTTATGACTTTTATACTTGGCATCCAAATTGTTTGGAGGGGGAAAGGAATGCATGGATGGATATGAATGAAGTGGACTTCTTTTAGATGGATGAAATTTACTCAAGGATGTGTGCCTTTGCTGACCTTGCATAGAGGACGAAGGGATATAAGGACCTAAGATGGATGGAAGGGATGATGGGGAAGGAATATGTTTTGATTTTGAAGGAGGGATACCAACATCTTGAGAGTGAGTTGTGTAGACATGACCCTTAAGATCTTCTTTGATATGGAGAGATTCTTGCTTATGGAGATCTACTCCTTTGCCTTTATGAATATCTTGACTTGTAGGATACTCTTTTCTTTGGGAAGAAGATGCGAATCCATTATGTGGTGGATATGATATGAGAGAAATAATGAGATCTTGAAGTGGATTGGATTGCACCAAAGTGGAAGAACCCATTATGCATGTCGAAGGTTCATGAACATCTTGCACTAACACATTAGAATCATGAAGGGGATTAGGATCATGAGGGGGACTAGAATTGTGTAGTGGACATGGTTCAATGACAGGCTCTTCAAGAGATGGAATGGGAGGAATAATGGGATCATCAAAAGGAATGAGATCTTGGAGTGTATATGGAGAATTAGGACAAGGAGATGGAGGAACAAGTGGATCTTGTGGAGGATCTGAAGGAATAATTTGATCTTGACAAGGAGGAAGATCATTGGAATCCTCTTTAAAGGTGCTTTGCTCTTGACTTTCAATGGGATCATCATAAAGGATGGAAAGGATATCTTGATTTTTCTCAGGAAGTGGAATGTCAATGGGATTTGAAAGGATATTTTTTTCATGAAATGGAAGGGGATCGTTTGGGATTGGATGGACTGGGATATCTTGATCTTGCCCGGGGAATGGAGTGTTAATAGGACTTTGGATAGGATGGACAAGAATAGGGGAATCATCATGAGTGTCTAGGAACATGGGGTCTTGGTCAACAATTGGATGGGATGATAGGATTTTGGGATCTTGATCTTGGTCTGTTTCAAGACATGTTTCTTCATGCTCTAAATTATCCTCTTGACATGGGGTTGGACTTTGGATATGCATGGAGGATTCTGGCAAGGGCTCAATGTTTTGGGATGAAGGAAATGCACTTTGAACATTTGTGCTAGATTCTAGCAAGGGCTCAATGTTTTGGGATGAAGGAAATGCACTTTGAACATTTGTGCTAGATTCTAGCAAGGGCTCAATGTTTTGGGATGAAGGAAATGCACTTTGAACATTTGTGCTAGATTCTGGCAAGGAATCAATGCTTGAACATGAGGAAGAGGGACTTCGAATGGGGTCCTCTAAAATAGGTAATGGCAATAAAGTGCATGGTGGCATTGGGCCTTGTATTTCTGAAACATGACAAGGATGTGCATCATGAATTGGATTATTTTGGCAATCAATTATGGATAGCCCTTGGGTAATTGCATCCTTGGGTGTATTGTTTGATGAGGACAATATGGAAGGTTCTTGTGAAACTTCTAGAGGTGTAGGGATAGATGCCACTAGAGAGTCAATTTGTTTGCAGGGGGATGAGGCATTACTAGACATAGTTGTATTATCTTTATCTTCCTCAAAGAACTCACTTGGTAATTTCCTTAAGAGCATTGCAATAAAGCCACCTTTCTTTCAAGGTTTTGACATGGTTGTATCTGGAATTTGAACTTGTTTGGCAAGGAGTTGGTTCTGATCTGATGTCATGTTTTGATATTGGACTTGGTTCAATTATTCTGACATGTTTGAAACTTGGGTTGGTGTGCGCTGCAACCTTTGTTTTAGAATGTTTGGTTGTGGTTGTTGACATTG
The DNA here is from genome assembly GCF_030272615.1 of Cryptomeria japonica. Classification (NCBI taxonomy): domain Eukaryota; kingdom Viridiplantae; phylum Streptophyta; class Pinopsida; order Cupressales; family Cupressaceae; genus Cryptomeria; species Cryptomeria japonica. Next base: position 555,872,101 of record NC_081414.1, on the reverse strand, counting down.
ATATTCCACCATTGGTTGAACCATTTGTGGACATTGTATAGTTGGTTGGACATATTGTTGAAATTGGACCATTGGTTATATTGGTTGCATATGTTGAAAAATTGGTTGAGCCATTGGTTGTATTGGTTGAAAATCAGATTGATAGTAAACACCTTCTTGTTCTTGTTGTGGAGGCACATAATGTTGAAATTGATGTTGTCTCTTTTCTTGAAATTGTTTCATCATCTCTATTTGGGAGAGGAGGGCTGGTATGTCTGATTGTTCAAGAAGAGATCTTACATCAATTGGCTCAATCTTTGGATTTCGACCTGGAAATTTTTGAAACACTTTGGACATTTGTGATCTATTCTTCTCAATGTTTTTCACTCTTTGTTCCAATATCTCTTCTTCTTGAGCTAGTTTCTCCTCTAGTTTTTGTATTTGGACATTTACATCATCATGATAAGTTTGATCGATATTGCCTTGTTGTTGGGTTGGATATAATTGTGATTGCCTTGTTGGTTGATATGTCAAACTTTGTTGCATCATTGGTTCTTGGAACCTTGTTTCAATAGACATGTCACTATGCAAATGCAATATTTTTGGAATTTTTCAAGGATAATATATGATATGCAACTAAATGCAAACTAAATAAATGAAGATGCAATCTATGGCAAGAATGCAACCTATGTTTTTGGTTGTTTTTTTGAGATTTTGACAAACTTTTTGGAATGCAAATCCAAAAGAGACCCTTAGGAAATTGAAATGATGTCTAGACCTCAAAGGACAAAAGGACCAAGTGACAAAAGGACAAATGACAAAGTCTCCCCTATATGCTTGGATACTAAGCTAGGTTTGACCAAATGACAATAATGACATAAAAAGAAAAGGTTTGATAAGGTCTAGACTTTTTAACAATGACTTAGGGTTTATCAAAGATTTGGATTACTCAAGTATGACAAAACCTAGTTTTGACACTATATGCAAAGGGACAATTAATATGCAAGTGACCCTAATATGATATGATAATGACCTAAGCTTGATGAAGAGACCTAAAGTATGCAAATGCAAATGTATGACAATGTTATGACTTTAATGCAAGAGGACACATGCAAATGGATGACCCTTATTGATATGCAAAGGAGTATGACCTAGGTGAAACCTAACCTTGGTACTTGACAATGAACTTTGAAAAATGCAACCTAGGATGAACCTAAATGTAAGTGACATGAATGTTGAGACAAGATTTTGAACAATGTTTGATAACCATGTTTGAAGGTGTATTTGAATTTTGTTGGATGAAATGCTCTTATGTTTAACCTTGTTTTGAATCAATTTGCCTTGTTCTTGAAATGAGATGCAATTCAACTTTTGACAAGCAAAGAAGACAAGATATTTCAACTTAGACTCAAGACAATCATGCTCATTCACACATTTCTTATGGTAGGCAAGGACATTAGGTACTTGAGAGGTAGCCTTGTTATGGGATTCAAGGAGAATACATAGATGCTTGACCCCACAGGCTCCCCTCCACGGCACTCACTTCTCAGGGCAGCCAAGCATCACTCCCCATGGAAATCTCCCCATGGCGAACTTAGTATCTCTTCCAAGTATCCGAACTTGTCCTTCTCAAGCAACTAGAAGGGTTTTTGGCCTCTAAAAACAAGGTGTTTAGTAAGGATTTTTGTTAAGTGTTACTCCTTGGTGTCATGCAAGTGTGATTAAGACATTAAGCCCACCAAGATACCAAAAAAATGTAGTCACGCAAGCACAATTTAGACCATGAGGCCCTACTTAGATGTTGATATGAGAAAGAGTTCAAGGGTCATCACTTCCCAAGTAACTGCAATTCCCACGTAACCTTTCCTTCAAAGCTTTCACTCATCAGGTATTTTTTTATAGTGAGTTAGAATGCCAAGGTATTCTAGCCGTACTCACTTTGGGTCATTCCCTTCTCACAATTATCACTTGCTTGCAAAAGAAAATGGTCGGGAAGGCAGGCCCTCTAAAGGTGACACACAATCAAAGACATGAGCATGGTATTGAAGATCTGGATTTCTGATCACCCTAAGAAGGATGAGAGCATACTCTCCTACTCCAATGTCACACTCAATAATCAAAGCAAAAAAATGTTGATTCCAACCTATTTAGAAATCATACTAGGTGCCTATAACATTAATGACAAACACCAAGTTTAGTTGTTTCTCCAAGGCAACCTGCAAAACCCAAGTTAGAAGTTTGAGGTGTTTATTCTTTGACTATCAATTCTACATAAAATGTTGTCTTTTCCATGCATATGCCAAGATGCTACATAGATAATTAGTACCAAAAACCAAAAAGCAGAAAATAGAATGCAAAAATCAAACAATTTTCAAGTAAAACACTGCATTTTTACCTCTGTTTCTGGTCTTTACACAGGCACAGAACTCATGACACAGGCGCAAAACTCATAACACAAGTGCATAATGTCTCTAACACAAGCGCAGGATGCGTAACACAGGCGCAAGTTGTCTTACACAGGCGCAGAAGTCCCCAAAAAACCCCGCACTGCCCTTTTTTGGGTTTTTTGACCTGCAAATCAACTCAAAAGCACTCAAAAACATAGTAAAGGGGTTAGATGGTTAGTGTTCATGTCAAGTTCACCAATTAATGTACCTAGGAAATTGGAAATCATCACAAGCAATATAAAAACTAATCTAGCTCAATCACAAAAGCAAATTGCAATGATCTATCCTAAACACACTCAATAGAGACATGAAAATTGAAACATTCAAAAAGATTATGCAAACCAGATGTAGATCTAAATGCTTCTTTCATGCGGCTCCATTGTCCTTCTTTCTTCTCCAAATAGTTTTGTTGTGGATCTCACCTTCAAGTGCATAAACCTAATTCTGAAAGAAAGATTGACATTGACACAAGAGTACTCGAAGCGTGATTTGACAAAGTGATTAGAAATTCGATAATCTGATTAGGGGATTCAAAAATGCGATCAATTGGGGATCTGATTGAAGAAATTCATCCAATTTATAGAGAAATTGGAGAAAAAGATCAAATTAGCATGATAATGATTCGAATGGAAATTCAAATCAAGAATAGCGAAATTATGACATGTGTATGACAAATTGCTATGCAAGGATTTATGACAATTTATGACAATTTATGAGAAATTGCTATGCAAGGATTGATTGACATGAATTTGAAATAGAAATAGACATTTAGGAATTTAGGATAAATTAGAAAATTAGGTTAGAAATGATGACTTGGAAATTAGGAAATTGATGCAAATTAGGTAAATTAATTAATAATTTCTCATTCATTAATTAATTTACAAAAATAGGAGGAATTAATTAGCCAATTAAATAAACATTTAATTGTGACAAGAAGACTTAGGATAAATAAATAAATTATTTAACCTAAAGGGAGAAATGACAAACAAGGTTAAATGATTAAATCATGAAACCCTAGAAGATGAATTAGAAATGCAAAGACGACAGTTAGGTCTTGATGCAAGATTGATTTGATGTCGATTCGATCATGATTTTGAATTGATAAATGATTTTATTGATAAATAATTGAAATTGGTTGACAAATTGACCAATATTGATAAAGAGACCAAATTGATATGCGCCAATTGACATGATTGAAGAGGACAAGGATCGATGACAAATCGATCGCAAAATTGACGAGATTGACAAGTTGATAAGAGATTGACAAGATTGACCAAAATCATGACTGAAAATTGTTATCGACAAGACCTAATTCGAAAGTGAGACAAATGAAGAGTGCAGAAGAAGGACTCGATGCTCGCAAATGATAAAGACCAAGTGCGTAACATAGGACAAATGTTAATGCGACGCAAAAACATAAGATGAGGCAATGCGCAAATGTTAAAGTATGATCCCACAAGCGTTGACCATTTTTAGGTGTCTACAACTACAATGTCTTCTGTGATACTATCCGGTTTAACTATGGAACTATCACCTAATTGGAGAATTGTATGAGTAGGTCTTATATGGGCCAAATTTAGACTTTACATAATCTCCTTGTTCATTACATTAATAGCAGCTCCTAAGTCTATTAGAGCATTTTGAATCAGGACTCCATTTATCATAATTGAAACAACTGGACTACCAGGATCTGAATACTTAGGCATGATCACTTTTCCCAACATGATGTCAGCTAGTTTAACCAAAACATGAACTGTTGTAGGGTCTTTTTTCTTCCATCCAAGTTTCTTTAAACAAGCTTCCCTAAGATCTTTTCTATATATAGGTTATCCTTAATGGATTGGAAAAGAGGAATTTGTATGGAGACTTGCTTAAGCTGATCCAGAAAATCAAATGTTGGCTCTGGAATAGATTTTGGTTGAGCCAATCTTGAGGGAATGGAGGGTCTAGATTCTTAGGATCATTATCATTAGGTGGCAAAACTAGGGTTGGTGCAACTATTTGTTCCTCCTCATTGGTTAAATATGTGATTACTAGAGTAGCTGGTGATTGAAGAGTTTTTCCTAATTTGAGTTGAACATCATTGATATTAACTGAGTAGGTAGGATATTGGTTAAACTCTTTTGAATACATAGGTTGATGTTGTGGTTTATTGTTAGGATTGGGGGCAGGTTGGGTTGGAAGTTGTGTAGGTCTTGGCAAAACATTTGCAGGTGGCATAATAGTTGGGTGAGAGGTTGAAGGTGGTTTAACCTAGTGTGGCCATTGTTGTCCTCTCCAAGGTTGTTGTTGGGGCTAGCTAGGTTGCTGAGTCTGCCAATTCGCTTGAGGTGGCTGCTAGTTTCCTTGAGGTGGCCACCATTGAGCTGGAGGTCTAGACCAAGAATTAGGTTTTTAATTCCATTGAGGGTTCCCATAATTTCTAGTATTATGAGGGTATTGGTTTTGCCATTGATTATTGGAGGCATATGAATATGGACAACTAAAAGATAAAGGATCATGTGCCATACCTTGTCTTTGAACCCATGGTTTTATTTTTTCAATAAAGAAAATTTATCCTTCATCATCCTCAATTTGATGAAAGTCCAATTGATGCATTCTATTGTCAATATTGGCCAAATTTTTACATCTACACTCCTTTTTCTTATGTTTGCAATGTGGATAAAATTCAGACAACATTGCTTCTATAGCTTCTTGTTTCTATTTGGCTTGGAGAGTGTCAATTTGTGTGGCCATATTGTTGAATATGTCCTACTAAAAAATCTTTGAGCAGATTGGTCAACTCCATTTTTGAAACTCCAGAGTTAGATTTTCTTCCTGATGACATGTACTTGGATCATCTGGGATTCCTTAATGCAGCTCTTGAATAATTCTAGCAGAGTAGTTTTATGTCACTCCATGCAGCTTGAGTAATATCTCCTCTAGCCATGAGTTTGAGAGAATCTATACATTCTTCATTGACTCCCCTTAAGAAGATAAATTTTTGTGAGTCCTCACTTCATTGATTATGTTGGGATTTCTTCAGACAAAATAGAAATATTCCTACATAATCTTCTAGGGACTCTTCATCTTTTTGTTGCATCCTGAAAATATCATCTCCCCTCATATCACTTCCCCTACAATAATATTTGTATTTCTTATTGAATTTTTCTTTCATGTTGTCCTAGTCAGTGATAAAATCTTCTCCTAAAGACATGAACCATTAGAGAGCAGAATCCTTCAAGGTGGATGGAAACAATTTGAGGCATTGTCCATCTATAGTGTAATCATAGATTCTACATAGGACATCAAATTCAAAGAGAAAGGTATTTGGATCTTATTTAATGAGGCCATAGAAGTGAGGAAGAGAAGAAGGAGGGATGTTTTTCAGATTGGCATTGGCTCCTTGTGGAGGTATGGGAAATTTGAAGGTTAGTTTAGGGGGTGGGGGTGGATTATTTCCATCACCACCTCTGCCAGCCATAATGCCTTGGTAAACAACTAATATGGTAGTTAGATCTTCGTCAGGTGGTGATTCTAGTGGATGAATTAAGTTATCCAAGTCTATAAAGAGTTGCATAAAATGGTCAAGTTCTTGCTTAGTGGGATTTTCAGGTGGATATTCATCAGAGTTATCCAAATTAGGAAGGAATCTCCCAAGGGGATCTCTCCTTCTTTGATGCATACAAATTTTGGAAGGTTAACATCTGTGTTGCATTCAACAACATAAATGACTTATACTATACTAAAGATGAAATTCTACTAATATACCATTTTGACAAATGAAATCCTATTACTCCCATAAACTCTTAGTTTGCTGCCATCCCTGACAACGATGCCAAAAATGTGGGTGCAAAACAATGGCTATAACACATAGCTAATTACTCAGACTAGAGACAAAAGTTTCCATTGAGAAACTATCTGAACTCCATTCTTCTGACTCTTTTATTTATCAATTTGAGGATGTGTAACTTGAAATGGGACTGCAAAGTATATGCACTAAGAACATATAAGAACAAATCTATCCTATTTTAGACAATTAAAAGTGATTAAACAACTATTTTTAGAAAAGGAAATTGCTTGAATTCATGACTTTAAGGATAACATTGTTTTCTGCTAACAAAATGCCAATTATTAAATTTGTATAGAAATAACTATTCTGCCCTATCGTGGCTACAGGAACTGTCACAGAGTTACATACTATGGCTATAGGAATAGACAATGAGCAAGTGAATGAAATAGAGCTAAACAACTTAAGAAACAAGGTGCATCAAAGACAACCATACAAAATTCTCACCAAGTGGGCCCCCTTGGATGAGTCTCTTGGAATAAGAACTATAACATAAATTAACTGATTAAGCCCACAATCATATCAGAAATGCCATATTAACTTGGAAAGTAGATACTTTTCTTTATTCAGAAATCAACTTCAACAGCATAACATTACTCTAATATGAAATCAAGAACTAACTAACACAAGAATGCACAAAGGATTTATAACATTCATCCTTAAAAACAATCTAGAACATACGCTCCACTTCCTACTATCTAGGTGGGAGCATTATTTAAAAATTATAAAATCTAGGAAAGCTAAGATAACTAGGACTCTTGTCCTTCTTTGAACATTTGTAGATTTTCCCTATATCTTCTCTAACATCCCTCATGACAACTAATAGTCTTTACTAATGGATCAAAATTAGTCTACAGACTCCTTATTAATGAACATGGACAATAGCGAACAAGTCTTTAACATATTTTTGAACTCTTCCTACCTTGATGTCCATCCTTTGTCCACATTACCCTATTGCTATGAATGATATCCTATTTCTTCATAAAGATCATTCCACATAGCTACCACACAAAGGTTAGAGAAAACATTCTATCCACACACCATGATCATTTATTTTGAACATATTCATTAGTCACACATAAAAATAGTCAATACTTATAATTGCATTTATAAGGTTCATGGTTCTGTCAAAATAAAGGTTTCAGCTACAGACAATAAGAATTATCTAAACAAGAATATAAGGTTGATTAAAGTATGTTTATGAAGTCCATCAACAAATATAGAAATCCTTGAAGATGGAAAACTATCTATAAAAGAACCATAAAACTATGATTCATCACTAACATTTTTTACTTTTGTTTATACTTGAAGGTTGCATGTATGTATTGATAGGATCCTATGCTTTGGAGCTTGATCAACCCTAAAAAATTTCCTATCCCTAGTTTGTCTTGCTCTTAGATGCTCTATCTCTTTGTTTCTATTTTACAGAGAGTATGACCATAAGATCATACTCCACTAAATTGGGGGCTAAATATAGTATCGTAAATTGTACACCTTTATTAGAGTGTCCAATTTCACACTCTCCTAGCACTTATTTTAGAATTTCCCTTTCCTCTATGCATTATATGACCTTTATTGTAGTTAGTTAATATTATTGGTCTTATTCCACTTTATTACATCATCACACTCTTATTTGGGCCCTTAATTCAAGGTGTGCCCTTTATTATTTTATCTTTATTTATCCTTAATCCTAGCCCAATTTCAACTGTCAAAGCATATTTCACATACCTATGCATTATGGCTTAATCCACCAAGTTGGATTCATCATTAGAACCCTATTATCTTTCACTCCTTGAAAGTCAAAAAAATATTGTCAGAACCAAGGCGAATCTCTACTACCTGGTCCCACATTTTTCCCCCCAAAATTCGGGAAGATAATTTGGCAGTCTTATTTAATTCAAATTCTACTTTGTGCCAAATTATATCAATTCTAAGTTGGCCTAATAGTGATTTTAATTATGAAATCCCTATATAAGGTTGTTGGCAACAATGAAACAAAATGAGAAGGGGGGGTTGAATCAGTTTACTCTCAAACTCTACACAACTCAAACACAAATTCAAAAGTAATAATAAATAGTTAAAGCATGAATCAACACCATATCAATAACACACATAACACCAAGATTTTTGACGTGGAAAACCTTGTTAAGGGAAAAACCATAGTGGGAAATGTTGGCAAGAGACACTATTTCGGTGATGCTCCAGTGTGGATTGATGCATGGAAATTATTTAGGGGTTATCATTGATGGAAACTCAACCTAGTAATCCTATCTGATAGATGTATATTAGATTTACTGGAAGTCTGAAGGAGTTTTGGTCAGTCATGTGGCATAGGTCTGGACGATGGAACACAGTGTATAGATTCAGTGAGTATAACTCATTTCCAGTGATGTAGTTTTGGTGCAGTGATTGGGATAGTCAATTGGTTGTTTAAGGTAGATCACCTTGTAATTCTAGCCTCTGGTGTCACTTCTAGTGCAATATTCAAGGTCCTGTATCCGGTAATGTAGGAAGAACAAAGTTATCACTATGTTCGATGATGTAACATGTGGTCCGAATTAATTGGGAAAATTTTGGTGGATGTTTCCAATTTCAAGATATTTGTGTCATGGTGTGTGAATCTTTTCATTATCTACTTTAGGTTCGTATATGGATTGAGCCAACTAGTTGGTACATGTTTCATACTTTATAGTTTTATTAAGCCAACTTGTTCCAGATCAATTTTTGGTGATGCAGATATATAAGGTTGATCCAGATGATCATTTTGTGTGAGTATGGATGTTTGAATATGTGAATGTTGATGTGTGAAGTGCGAATGAGTGTCGAAATACATATTTGATACTTTGGTAGATGACTGTACAACAGAACAGGGCAGATTAACAGAGTATCATTAGATAATCATATTGTTCTTAATCGAAACCGATCTTTGGCATTTTCAAATGTTGTAATCTAGTTCATTCATTGTAATCAATTTCATATTTCACTTGTAGGATAGTGAGTCCTCTGGGGATTGCAACCTTCTTATGTAATTGATTAGTGAGCTATAGGTAATGTGCCTAAATGCAAGTGCATTCCCATTTTGTAATATTATTATATTCTTGATCAAAGTATAATAATATTGTGGGTACTCAATCCCACTATGGTTTTTCCCTTTTTGGGTTTCCACGATAAAATTTTGGTGTTATGGTTTTGTGGTTGATTGGTTTATGTTTCTGCACTTTTCTTTCATTTGCTCTTATTCGGTGGTTTAAGAATTTGGTTCCTGAATTTGTTAGTTACATAAATCTGATTCACCCCCCTCTTAGTGTTCATTGATTCCAACAATTGGTATAAGAGCCTAGTTCCTCCGAGTAATTCTAATAGCTTGAGGAAGATCTAGGAGATTGAATCAATGGACTTCGGTTTGCAGAGATAACTTAGTGTGGCATTTGAAGATCTTGATGCAGCAACAAAGGAAGTAAGTTCCCTGAAAAGAAATTTGAATGTAGTTGAAGACTTCATTCAGACATTGAAAGATCAATTGAGCACTTCTAGAGAAAAAAGAAAGGAGTTGATGGATAAGCTGAAGGAGAAAGAAGAACAAAGTATAGACAATCAAGCTCTACAAGACAAGATAGATGAATGTGAGAAACTGGATAGGGAGAATGCAGTTCTGAAGAATGAGATGCAATCTATTGTAATGAAGCTTACAAAGGAGATTAAAGACCGAAAGAAGAATAAAGAAACCTTATCTCAACCACTGAAGGATAGATCTGATGAATGTTGTAGATTAACATATGATAATGATCCATTGAAGCTTGAATTGGTGCAAACAAAGAATGATGGACAATAACTTGAAAGATAGATCATAATTCTGAGAGATGAGCTGACTACTACTAATGAGTACAAAAAAAAATTCAAAGCTAGTTTATCCCAATTGGATGAGATGCTGGAAAGTCATAGACATGGGAAAGATATGCAAGTACTTGGATTTAAGAAAGGAGAATCCTCCAGTTTTGGTCAAAGCAATCTTTAGCGAAAGAACAAGAGATATCCAGTAAGGCAACCTAATGCTTTATTTGCAATAAATTTGGTTAATATGGCAAGTCAATGTAGAAATAGGGTAATGAATAATGCTCCTACCTTTATTGATCAATGTTTCAAATGCAAAAAATTTGGTCATAAGTTAAATATGTGTAGAATGATGAACAATTTTCAAAATAAGAGATGCTATGGTTGTGGAATGTTTGGACATATCTCCAATCAATGCAAGATGAGACCAAATCAGATTAATTTTAGACCTTTGCAAAGAAATGTTGTCTGCCATGCATGCAACAAACCTGGTTATATTGCAAAATATTGCAGAAGTAAGAACATGAGCAACAATGGTCCAGTAAACAAGAACAAATCAGATGAAATGGGTAAAGCTAAGGCGGATGAGATCAGAGATCAGCATAAGAAGATGTGGGTGAAGAAAGAAGATCCTAATGCAGTAAAAGGCTCCACACTTGATTCCAGTGTTGGAACCTCATCCAAAACTAGGGTTTTTTGGCCTTAGGGGGATTGTTTCATGTAAAATTTTCAAAACCCCCTCTCTAAAATCTATAACCAGTTGCAAAAGGTTGCAGAAGATCAAGATCAGGCATGCAGACAATATCTGGAAGAATTATTGCCAATCTAAGATTCAAGTGGTAGATTTCATAAAAAGTGAGGCATCCAGAATGTTTCAGGGTTAAGAATTTATTATAGCTAAAAGTTAGGTTTTGAAGAGCAGAGCAATAGATCGAAAGAGATTTAACAACAAAATTTGAGCTTTCAACAATTTGACAGAGACTCCTTACATCTGGTTTTGATCGAAAATGTATTTATCCATTCTTGAGCTATCAATTCATATTATGAAATTTTGAAAAGGCATCATCATCTGGCGTAGCTAATCTCTTGTTGTGGAAATTACTAAAAGAGCAAGGCCTATATTTAAGAAACATCCATTTAAGTTAGTAGAAGATGATCCGAATGGTATATTTTCTTCTGTACCATATAGAGTCTTACACAAAAAATATATTAGGGCTTACATACATTGTAACATTCAAGAATTGGGGAATCCAGACATGCTATCCGTAGATGCTAAGAACATGGTTGATGATTTTGGCTATTTCAAACCAGATTTTAAGAATTTGGAGGAAAAGGATTTCATTCAGTTCATTTACTTTGTGGTATTAGATGAGTCTGAATGGGTGAGGTATGTACTAATCTGAATCCATGATGAATTCTTATGGCTAAAACCCTACAAAATCATGAAGCAAGTCATTCAAGCAGTTACTTGTCTGAGTGCAACCGGTGAAGTTCTTGGACTCTGACATGTAAAGAACACCACTGTAATGGACATAACCAGTTCAAAACATGATAAGAGATCAATGACAATAAGTGATATTGTGGATTTTGATGTAAGGCTTGCATATATGGTTATTGGTTACAAGGTATATCAGTCAAGTAGGTAGAATTCAGTATCAGGTATTGCAATTTATGCACCCTATCAGATGTTGAAAGAAAACAAGATGTATGATCTATGCACAATTCTTATAAATGAGTTGATAAGTAATATTAAGAAGATCAAGTAGGACAAGAATCATGTATTTAAATTTGGTTCCTTGATTATTTGTTTGGCACTTTGTTTCTTAAATGAGATCCTCAAAATTGGAAAGGTTCAATGGGCATATGACAAACCAATGGAATCTCAAATCAAAGAAGGTTTGCAAGGTGTGGGTGATGTAGGTGCTAAAAAATATGCCTTATGGGATTAGTTTAAGACTTTTCAGGAGTTGATGTAGGGTAGAGAAAGGATTCCAAAGGCCATAGTTAAAAAGTACGAAAACACAATATGCTTCATGGTAGACAAAGACCAATGTCACATGGAAGTAGTTGATCCTAGAACAATTTGGATCATGTCAATGGGTTATGAGATGGATGAATTCACACTTGGCACCTATGCTCAAAACCTTCTCAGTAAGCTTGTAGATGAAAAGGAGGAAAGTTTTTGGTACTTTCAAAGAAAAAGACTTGGATTTGCACAATCAATTCATAGAGCCCAGAAGGAAGAGGAAAATTAGAAAGGAAGTAGAACAACTGGCAAAGAAAATGGGCATAACTAGAGAATTTGTGCAAAGGGATAGAGATAAAAATATATTAGAGGAAGATATGGTGAAACCTCAGTAAACCAAGGTCAAACAAAGAAAGGTTGCACCTACTTCTGGTATGCAGAAGCTAGTCACAAAGAGAGTACATTGCCACCACAATAGAAGAGGATATAGAATCCGATGAGGCAATGCATGAGGTGAAGAAGACTATCACATATACAAGGGTAGTTTAGAAGCCCTTATTTGGTGAAGCTCCACCTACAAAGAAAGCCAGAATTCAAGGCGAGCCATCCAGAAGAATGACAGCGGGAAAGAAGAAATCAGAACTAGATGAAGTTCTCAAATTAGGTAAGATTGAAGGTCCTTACACTATTGTGCCTCTGATACAAAAGATTATAGATATAATAGTAAAAGAATGAAATTTGACAAACCTTTATGTATAGTATGAACATTCCACTGAAAAAGATCAGAGAGCCATTGAGGAAGATGTTGTGCATTAAATGAACAAATTTAGTAAAACTTTGATAGAGTTGTCATCCATGATTAGGAAAGAATTATATGACATTTTGGATGGTAGAAGGATCACAACTACTTAGGAGGATGAGAAAATAAAAGAGTATGTATTAGTTAATGTATGTTTTTTAATTTCTAAGGAGGAAGCTGATAGAATACTGAATCTAGTTGAGGACAAATTTTGAAGTAAAAGAAGAGTTAATAAGATTATGCTCGGTAATATGGACGAAGTAGAAAAAGAAACTAAAGTAATTTTGAAGGACTTTTTGATGGAATTAAGATATGAAGTTAATCAAACTAAGGAATCCACTCAACCAGTAGAACAATTACTAGAAGATACTTCCATTCCAGAAGTATTGGCAGAAGTTCTTGGTGATCAAAAGAATCAGTCATCTGGGAAGATTGATCCGGTAGAGCAAGAAGTTGTAGATGATACTACTGCTAACCTTAGAGTTGATGACTCCAGTGATTGAGGTTAACATAAAGAAGATAGATGAGGAGATAGGAAAAGTTGTAGATAATCAGGAAGAAGGAAATACTGAAAAGAATGTGAGCATAGATGTAGAGTCAGTGATAGAGAAAGGAGAAGAGAATATTGATGAGGCTCCAATGATCATGGAAAGAGCCCTTGATAAAGGGAAGCAGATTGCTATTGATGAAGATGAATTTTCACATAGATTGATTAAGTACTCTATATCCTATTCAAGCATTAAAATTAGCCACCCTTAACCAAATAAAAGCAAGTGAGGACTTACTTAAGTTCAGATCTGAGGAAAAAGAGGTTATATCTTTGGCAACTAAAGTCTTGGAGAAAATTCTGCCTAAGTTTAAGTAGGATTCCAATGACACACCCTATGGTAAGCTTAAGGGTGTGTTACATAAAGTTGAATCAGATTTTGAGTCATTAGAGAAAGCGATAGATGAGGTAGTTCAGAAAAGATTTAATGGCGTGATATTGAAAACAATTTTGAAAGCGGTTGAAGGTGATAGAGTTAGTTTGAAGACTGTTGTAAAGAGTGTTAAGGATGCCTTAGTTGAAGGTGACTAGATCTTTAAGTCATGTTTCCTTTTGCCTAAATTTATAGTAGACATTGACAAAAAAATAAGGGATCATGAAGGGCAGTTGGCCAAAATTGCACAATATTCTACCTTATTGCAAGGTGTGTGCCCTTTGTCTTCTTGTGTTGTGCGACCCATCGCTTAGGTTTGTGACATGGCTTAAACGACTCCTGTGGATTTTGTAACTCTACTGATTGTATCAGGAATTAACATGTCGATCCTTTGGTGCAATTACAACCGCACCTGTAACACGTGGTATCAGAGCTTGGTCATAGGTTCAAACCCCTCGCTTGCACTGGAGGATTGTTGCAAGGTGTGCCCCCTTGGTCTCTTTGTGTTGTCCAGCATAACACTTGGGTTTTTGATATGGCTTAACCACCTCATGTGGATTATATGTCTAGTGGCTGTATCAGGCATTAACAGGTTGATATTTTGGTGCAATTCCAACCGCACTTGTAACATGCCCCTCATTCAGATTTTCCCAATATTTTTGAAGCTCGAATAATAGATCTAACTGATAAAATAAAGAGCTTGTATAAAGAGAAAGGACATATTATAAGTAGGGTAGGAGAATTGAGGAGTCTAATCACTCCGCAGTTGGACACTTTTCTTGGAGCTCAACAAGGTGTAGTAACTTATTTGGGAAAAGATGTACCATCAGATCTTAAGGGTGTAGAAGTAAATACATACATGTTTAGCGCCTTAATTAATGTTTTGGATTGTTTCCTAAGAGGATAGAATGAGTATTTGAAGTCTTTGAAGGTAACTTATGCAGACATTTTTAAGTTTTTCTAGATCATTGTATACATTCTCTTGCTAGGATTCCCATAGATACTGAGAGGGGGGGTAAATCGGTATCTAACCAGTTAATGGATTTTCTAAACTTATTAAATAAATTGCATGCCAAAACAGTGTACTGGTAAAACAAAAATAAGGTAGTAAATAAGATCAGTAAACACAACATAGAAAGCACACCATAACACAATATTTTTAACGAGGAAATCTAGTGTGAGAAAAACCTCGGTGGGATTTGTGACCCACAATATTTTCTCATTGGCCAATAAGTGAATATTACTAATACAATAGGGGCCTACACATGCAGGAAGGCCAACTGCCTAAAGCTCACTGCTTAAATACAAAAAGGGAAGTCTCACTGACTTACAAAAGTGTATTATGTAAATCAAATGTCATGTACTGCTTCAGTTCAACATCTGCTATGCTAGGTTTAGTACCGGTTTAAGCTCATACAACTTCCAAAACCCTATTCTAGAGTCTACCTTAATATTCGCATCTTCCTATTATATTCCTTCCATACATTTTTTGCTTCTTACAAATGATTTACAAGATCTCATACTTATATGAGTCCTAATACAATTGGCCTTGTTGGCTTACAAAAAGATTTTACAATTAAATACAAAATACAATAAACAAAAACATGTCGGCCAAAGTGCCGGTAAACATCTTTGTAATGCCCCACTAGGAAACCCCGAAGGGATAAAGCTAAAACACACTCAAGGAGTACAAATATTTTTTTTAAGAGTTTTAAACACAACATGATGATATGATGAGTTATCACATGTTTAGATAATGTAGCAAAAGACATAACTAACACCTAAAGGGTTTCCCAACGTGATTACTTATTTAAACATCTAACTCTACTCATGATCTTTGATCCAATTAAGTAGGTTAACTTAATTTGATGTTATTACTTTAAACCAGGATATAATTTGTTCAGTAAATTAATATTATAGATAATAGAATGCGTTCATCCATTAAGGTTAAACTATAGATATCTAGATGAGTTCATCCAATTTAGTTAAAATATAGCTAATATGATAAGGTTCATTTATTAAGGTTAAAATGCAAATAACCAAATGAGTTCATCCATTATAGTTAAAATATATATAATAAGATGAAGTTCATTTATTAAGGTTAAAATGTAAATAACCAAGCAAGTTCATCCATTATAGTTAAAATATAGCTAATAAGACGAAGTTCATTTATTAAGGTTAAAATGTAAATAACCAAATGAGCTCATCCATTATAGTTAAAATATAGCTAACAAGATGAAGTTCATTTATTAAGGTTAAAAATGTAAATAACCAAATGAGTTCATCCATTATAGTTATATAAGATGAAGTTCATTTATTAAGGTTAAAAATGTAAATAGCCAAATTAGTTCATCCATTATAGTTAAATTATAGCTAATAAGATGAAGTTCATTAATTGAGGTTAAAAATGTAGATAACAAAATGAAGTTCATCCATTAGAATTACAATTTAGGGAACATGATGAGTTCATCCAATAATTTTTAACCATTCATTACGCTCAATTTTACATTAAATACATGTCATGCACCTTGTTCCAAAATGCACTTTAAATTTCATCATAACTAGCGAGATCCTTTCAAGCATACTTATTTTCATTAACATTAATAGAATACATTCCTCCATGATCCAATTGTTGCATTTAAGAGATGACTGCATACATGCATTATGATAAATCTCATCTAATCCACTTAAACATTCTATCAAAATTTCATCCATACATGCTAACTGTTAGGATTCCCAAAGATACTGAGAGGGGGGGCGGGTGAATCAATATCTAATCGGCATATAAATTTACTTGACTTAAAACATGAAAAGCATATTAAAACTATGTACCGGTAAACCATAAATAATGCAGTAACTAAGAATAATAACAAAAACATGAGAAGCACACCATAACATAGTATTTTAATGAGGAAACCCGGTGTGGGAAAAACCTCAGTGGGATTTGTGACCCACAATATTCTCTTACTAGCCAATAAGGGAATATTACTCTTACAATAGGGGCCTGCACATGCAGGAAGGCCAAGTGCCTAGAGCTCACTGCTCAATTACAAAAGAAGTCACACTGACTTAAAAAAATGGATTATACTAATCCAATGTCTTGTACTGCTTCAGATCAACATCTGCTATGCTAGATTCAGTATCGGTTTAAGCTCTTCTACAACATAAATCCTTAACCAATATTTCACATATTAGGTCTTCTTATTTCACATCCTATTTCACACACTTCCTATTATAAAATGATCTCATACATATATGAGTCATATTACAACTTGCCATGTCAACTTAAAATGATTTTACAATTAATTACAAAATACATTTTAAACAAAATTGAAATCGACCAAGGTGCCAGTATCCTCCCTTTCACTGACGGTGTTCTGTATGCCGGTGTAGAGTCTGTCGATGGCAGTATCTTTGTCTTGCCAGTGTCATATGATTGCAAGGTCACCATCAATGACAAAACCTTCAATCACCTACAATTTCTCATTAGAGTGCATTTGCCAAGAATCTCCCCCTTTGGCATTGATGGCAACACTCATGAGAAAAATCAAAAGTGTCCAAAATGATATCCAAAAATATTCTGCCAAAATTGTCTTACCAAAACTATGTGCCAAAAAATGTATGCTCCCCCTAAGCAGATGATATCCTTTCTTCTGACCATTTTTCTCATTTTTCTCATCTCACTACTCCCCCTTTGACATCAGTGACAAAGGTTGTCATTCAGTGTCAGTGGAGTCCTACTTGGATTCTTGTAACTGGTGGGTTACAATCTGAAAAATATCTGTCAAAATTAAATTTATACCTTTACTGAATGTTTTGTTGTCGTTTATTTCCTCTTGAGTTCTCTGCACTGTACCAGTGAGTATGTGCATTTTCTCTTTTGGTGTCTTCAATCTGGGAACCAGAACCTCAGATATTTCTTTTCTCAAAGAAATAAGGTATTCTTGTCTTGGACTAAGTCTTTATCTCAAGTCCTTTGCTTTATCCTTTATTCCCTATTTGTCATTTTCTAGCTTCTTGATTTTCTCTTCTTGCTCTAGAATCTTCTTATCTAACTCCAAAAAAAAATCTGATGCACCTATCAGATTGTCAGCAATATTGTTTATCTTATCTTGTGCTTTGCTAATCTCCTTGTCAAGATCCTCTGTCAAAATATTTGTTTTACAGGTGTCCCTGTACAGTTTCTTGGAGTCAACAATTATTTCTCCAAGTTTCGGTAATAGAGTATCCATTTTCTCCTTGTTCTTATTTACAATATCCTCAAAGAATTTCTCTTTTTCCTTTATCATCCTTTCCTTAAAAGTATCCTCATTTATTTGATCAATAGTCAATAAGTTACCAATGATGAACTTAGACAATGTGTCTAGTTGTCCTAAAGAATCCTTATTATCAACTATGCACTTTGGTGCAATCAATTTAAGAATTGGAATTGTATCATCAATAGCCTTATAGGCTTGTGCATTGCATTCTGTGATCTTCTTTATTGAATCTAACAAGACCTCTGTTACATTTGTAGGTCTAAATTCTGCCATAGATGTACCAAATGTTTGTCCAACAGTCTTTATAATAGTCATGCTACCGGTTGTGGTAATTACTTTACTTGATTTGACCTCTGGTAGGTCAGTCTGTGTTTGCATTTCCACAAACAATGGTTTTTGCTTTTCAGTTTGGGCTAGTGGCACTATGTTTGTCTGAACTTGTGCTTCAACCTGTACATATTTTGGTTTCTCTATCTGTGTCTCAGAGGGTTTCTCTAAGCTTTTAACTGCCAGTTTGTTAGATGTAATCTTAGTTTGTACCTTTGAACTCTCTTTTGTCAGTTCTTTAGATGATTTTTCTATTGTATCTACCGGTTTCTCTATGGTATCCTTTGTTGGTTGCTCTGTCTATGTAGGTTTTTCTATGTTCATCTCAACCTCTGCATTCGGTGACTTAGTAGTCACATTTTTCACCTTGTCCTCGGTGGTTTCTCTATCAACCACAACATTAACTTCCTGTGTGTCTACATTCATGGTATACAAAATTTCAGAATTAGGATTTGTATCCTCTATCGGAGTTTCCATACTCTCTGTGGCTGGTTGTCTGTCAGTAGTGTCTACTGGTGGAGTATCTGAAAGAGGTGGGGCACATTGTTAGTTATTTTCAAGCTTGGTGGTCCACCTACCTTACCTTTCCCCTTATCTCTGTCCTTTTGATATACTTTGATAGTTTTTGGCCTAAGTAATTCTTCCTCTTTTTCTTTTTCCACAAAGAATATGTCCCATGCATCTGTTGTTTCCTCAGATACTTCATTTACTCTACCAGGCATTAGTGCTACATGCCAGTGAGGAGTGGAGAATACTATCTGGTTTGCTTCATTGATTAATTTATCTATTTCATCAAGTGAGTTAACTGGATGCACTGCAAGTAATTTTTCAATCTTAATTTTCTTATCCAGCTCAACAATGGCTAATCTTCTAGCTTCAAGTCTCCTATATAGATCATTAGGAATTTCATCAACAATTTGCATCAAAAATTTCTTGTATATATCTAAGTGTATAATTACACTATTCTCTATGCTTTCCTTATCATCAGTTGATAGTGTATTGTATATTTTATTTATGTTCTTCAGCTTACCATTCTCTGTAATTTTGCTAAGAAGTTTGTCTAGAGGAGCAATAGTTTGTTTCACCTTCTTCTTCTTAGGAGTCATTTTATTTGCTGGAGGCCTTACTACCTTTTTTTTTTGTCTGGTTATTTTTGGTGTAGGAGAGCGTATCGGTGAGGGTTTTCTTTTCCTTTCCACCCTTTTAAATACTATTGGTATATCACTCTCAAAAGAAGTTCCAACTGATGAAAGATGAGTTTCAGGTTGAGGTGCTTCCAACTCACTTTCACTTATACCATTTTGTCTCAAAACATCTTCCTTGATTGCCTTTGCCTGTCGGGTTCCTTTTCTTATAGTTGCTTCAACTTTCTTAGCCCTTTTCCTAGATTGAATAGTACTTTCTATTGTTTCAGCACTACCAAACACTTTCTCGTTCAGTTCCTTTGGAGCTTCAAGGAGGGATTTTGCATAAGTTTCTATGATGTTGTCATCTATTTCATAGCCCATTTTAGTTACCCAAATAGTTCTAGGGATAACTGCCTCCATCCAAATTTCATCTTTCTTAATCACAAAACAGATTTCTTTCTGATACTTATCCACAATAGCTTGTGACAATCTTACTCTAGTTTTCATTCGAGCCTTCAATGCTTGAAAATACTCATTTAGGTTTTTCTACCTATTCTCTCCCATATTCCTTAGTAAATCTACCAGTTGTTTTCCTACCGGGATGTCAAAGCCAAACTCTCAAACACCAATACTGGGTACTTGTTTGGTTATGTATATCATCAAACAAAAAAGTAAATTTTCGAATCTGAATGTTCCTTTCTTATCTCCTTTAATCTTTCCCAAATTGTCTATCAGCTCATCTTTAAGCTATTCACATATATCTATTCTTGCATTATCATTGACCATATCATAGGCACTTTTGATACATAGGCTAGAAACTAAATTTAACCTATTTGCATGTGTAGCCTTATAACCTAAGATCATACTAATAAATCTGACATTAATGTCTTTTACATCGTTTACCCTTAAAGACCTTTTATCAAATGTTGCACCAGTTAGGTTTGTCACTGTGTCATTTGAGACCTTCTTTGTTTTGTCAGGTCTATTACTAGTGGAAGGTAACCCTGTTACAACTTTTATGGCTTCTTTTGTGATTTTATGAATTGATTCCAACCAGAAAAATTCACCATGTACTCTGCTTAACACAATCCTTATGATATCCTTGGGAAAATCTGGGATACTAAGAATTTCAGTAAATCCTAGGGTTTCCACTATTTTGTGTTCCGGCTTGACATTTCCAGATTCATCACAAATCACAGACTTAAACATATTCTTAATCTCATCATCACCTAGTTCATCAATATGATAATGTATATAAATCCTAGGGTCTTCAACATATACTACTCCCTTATGAATTTGAGAAAATGCACCTATGCTATCATCTTTCTTTACAATTTTGGGAACTAGTTTGAAAATGGGTCTAGGGCGATTAATAACCTCAACAACAATAGGGTTTGCAATAAATTTAGGAGTGGATGAAGATTCCATAGCTATAAATACCTCAATCTACCTTAGGGATGAATGCTCTGATGGATTGCTTCACTTCTTCACTTAGAATGCCTTCACTCAGGAATATTAGCGCTCTCGAAGATTTGAATGCTCGATGAATAAAAAAGGAGCCAAAACACTTGCTTTACAATGTTATTTTCTCCAACTACCATATTTAATGCTTGTCGGTTAAGTAACAACTTAAGTCATCTGTCAGTATAGAAGTAATTTCAACTTCTCACCATCAATTGAGGGAATAATAGCAAGTTTTTCATTTTGTTGCTAAACGCCCAAAGAATTTTTCTTCAGTTAGATGAAGAGTCTCCTATCGGTGGAGTGTTACTCTGTTCTACCAGTAGATGAGTATTCCCATCAACATTCAGATCTGACTTTCTGATCCATTGTTTTGAGAATTCTTGCTTTACCTTTTCTTTACCTTTCAAACTAGGACCTTTGTTATTTGCCGGTGATGCCTTCCACAAAATTTTGCAATATGTCCAAATTTTGTTACAGGCATAACAAGTCACATTGTTCTTCTGAATAGCTTTCCCATATCCTATGCCAGTATGTGTTCTGCATTGATTAGATAAGTGTCCAAATCTTCCACAAATATAACATCTTACATTCATTCTGCAATTCTCTGAATTATGACCAACTTTGTTGCATTTAGAACATTGATCGGTGGGTGTATTAGTATTCTAATAATTTCTAGATCTACACTGATTTCTCTATGACCATACTTGTTATAGTTAAAGCATTTTCCATTAAATTTGTAAGTAGTAGGTTGTCTTACTAGTTTTCTATGATCATGACTGTTTGCAGTACCAGAGCTTTCACCAACTTCAAAGCCAAGGCCATTTGTATTACCATTAGGTTTCTGATTCTTTAGCATGTCACCAAGTTCTTTTAAACTTTTCTTGAATTTCTCCTTGTATTGATTTGCAGTAGTCAGTTCATTTTCCAAGATTCCTTTTTGTCTCATGAGTTCAGTTCTGTCATTTTGTGTGTGCATAAGATTTGTCTTCAACATATCATTTTCATGACTGAGTCTTGTGTTTTCATTTCCAGCATCATTTAGTCTTCTAACCAAGTCTTCTTCATTCTTCTTTCTGTCTTCAATTTCTTTACAGAATCTCATAGTCATATCTTGCATCTCATTCTTTGTTGTACTGATTTCTTGTCTTAGCTTGTTTACCAAATCATTAAGAGTTTCCTTTTCATTTTCCTCATTCTGCATCTTTTCACAAAGTTCTCTCCTCTTGTTCCTTGAAATAGTAAAATTCTCTTGAAGTGCTTGAATAATATCCTGAGCAGCTTTCAGATCATCCTCAAGTTTGATATTCTTCATGTTTTTTGCATCATAGTCTAAAAGAGCTATTTCCAATTGCTTTCTCAAGTTTTCCATCTCTATCGGTGACAAGATCTTCCTCAAGCTATTAGGCTTCTGAAAATAGAGGACCAATCTTTGATACCAATTGTTAGGATTCCCAAAGATACTAAGAGTGGGGGGGGGGGGTGAGTCAGTATCTAACCGGTATATAAATTTACTTGACTTAAAACATGAAAAGCATATTAAAACTATGTATCGGTAAACTAGAAATAATGTAGTAACTAAGAATAATAACAAAAACATGAGAAGCACACCATAACACAGTATTTTAACGAGGAAACCTGGTGTGGGTCGGTGGGATTTATGACCCACAATATTCTCTTACTAGCCAATAAGGGAATATTACTCTTACAATAGGGGCCTGCACATGCAGGAAGGCCAAGTGCCTAGAGCTCACTGCTCAATTACAAAAGAAGTCACACTAACTTAAAAAAATGGATTATACTAATCCAATGTCTTGTACTACTTTAGATCAGCATCTGCTATGCCAGATTCAGTACCGGTTTAAGCTCTGCTACAACATAAACCCTTAACCAATATTTCACATATTAGGTCTGCTTATTTTGCATCCTATTTCACACACTTCCTATTACAAAATGATCTCATACATATATGAGTCATATTACAACTCATCATGTCGTCTTACAATGATTTTACAATTAATTACAAAATACATTTTAACTAAAATTGAAGTCGGCCAAGGTGTCGGTATCCTTCCTTTCACTGCCAGTGTTCTATATGCCGGTGTAGAGTCTTTCAGTGTCGGTGCCGGTATCTTTTTCTTGCTGGTGTCATATGATTGCAAGGTTGTCATCAATGACAAAACCTTCAATCACCTACAATTTCTCATTGGAGTACATTTGCCAATACTAACACTAAACATGAAACATATGAACAAAAGCATCACATAACACCAAAATGGTATCGGAGTTAACCACTAAAGGGCTACATCTCTAGGTCTGCTCAACTGCAAGACCCCTCTGATCATTTAAATAAGTTATGGGTACATAAGTTTCACATCATTTACATTCCTGACATCAAGGTGAGAATAACCAATATACAAACGACCACATCGGTCAATAATTGCATAGACGATCCCTACATAGAAATGGATCCAACTGAACATATAAAAAGCAAATACAAGGTCCATTGCCTAATGGTACTCTAACTAGAGACCCGACCAGCTATGGTCAACCACAATCAACACTCGACACTTGCATAAAGGACAAAACCAGTTATAACACCATCACAAACAACAGTCAAACTCAAGACCGAGGGCAAAAGCATGTACCCCAATTCAATCCATACAAAATGGCTCCAAAACAAACATATAAAGGCCTTGCCTTTACTTAAAACAAAAGCGAATACAAAAATTAAACTTGCATAGGCAATAACTAGGAAAGGACAATCCTCTTTCCTATTGGTTTAAACAATAAAAGTCGATCAAGTTTCCTAAATGATCTAAGTTTTCAAGGATACATTAACAGAAAAATCACCATTACAAGATGAATACAATACCACAATTGCAATAATGCCATTTGTCTATTTCACAATACAGAGGAAGAATATAACTAAACCATTTATTTTACTAAATGAAGATATAATTAACTTACCAATTTTCCAATCGATGCATTAATAAATTTCCAATAATTCTAATAGCATATCATTTGAAAATATCCAATGATAAATATTTCATTTTTCAATTACTCAGATACTTTAGTATTCCATTTCTAAAATTCCTAGATGACCTATATCATTTAAATCGAAAAATAATATATTTCTGAATAATATATTATTTAAAAAAAACACCAAATAATAAATCTATCTTATTTCAAAAATTTCCAATAAAAATAATATTCTATCTATTCCAAAAGGGTACTTCCTCATTAAGACAAATACCCAGATTAACTATTAATTATTATGTATTTATTAATCCCTGGATAATAATACATAAACAATTAATAATTTAATAATACACAATTTCAAATTAAATATTAATTAATATATATATATATATATTAATCTCCATTAATAAAATATATATTAATAATAATTTAATAATACACAGATTTTAATTAATTATTAATTAATATATATTTATTAATCTTCATTAATAAAATATATCTATTAATAATAATTAATAATTATTAAAACTATTAAAACACATTTTATATAAAATAAGTTTTATAAAAAAAAACTTAAAAAAAACAAAAACAAAGGAAAAGTGGGGAGCCACTGCGGGGCCTGATAACTCAATGATGAACCACTAGTACCAAACCGGTACTGAGAGGGGGGGGGTTGAATCAATACAAACACAAATGTAGTCTAAAGCCAGTTTGACAACAAATACTCTAAATGACTGACAAACAGGGATACTGGTAAAACAGAGTGCAACCGGTAACATCTAGTACAACTCAATCAGTCATGAACCGGTCACTCAATAAGCTTCTCTCTTAGCTCAATACTATAGTATCATTATATTCTCATGCATAAACAGATAAACTTAATCATCAGATCTTCACAACAGTGAGTTCAATATGTTTTATAGATAGGCATAAAACATAGATCCTTCGTATGCTTAACAAGTAAAACAAAGCGTCAAGAGACAATAGAATTTCACATGACACACATATTTTTCATGTGGAAACCCAACTGGGAAAAACCACGGTAGGGATGAATACCCACAAGCTACTTTTTGAACTCTTTAGAAGTCCACTCTGTTAGGAACCTTGTTTGGTTAAAGACATTACAATAGGTTCTGCTAGGAACCGATACTGTTAGGGATCACCCGGTTAAGGCTTAAAACCCGGTAGGGTAACCTTGTTAGAGGATTTCAAGAACTCGATAGCTGAAAGGATCTCCTAAGCTCTATAGCTTCTCAGAACTCATTAACCTCGAGTTACTCGTTTAAGGGATTTGAATCAAGCCTGTTAAGACCACCCTATTAGGGGATTTTGCAACAAGCCAGTTAAGGCTACCTTGTTAGGGGATTTTACAACTGTTGAAGTGGTTAGAGATCAATAGGAATTACAATGATCTATTAACAACACTCAATGCTAATGCAGATCCTTTCTAGCTCCTCTTCACCTTCTGCACATTCACTTTGTAGGTATCTCTTCTCTCCTTTGGTCTGGCAAGAATCATGTATCACTTCCTTAGGATACACACACACAACTTTTGCCAACAACCTTAGAAAGAAACACAACATCGACCTTATAGGAAACATACAAGTTAGTAGCAAAAACCCTAAACCCTAAACCTATTAGGTTAAGCAATCCAAGCGGTTCAATCCTGACCGTTGAATCATACTGCATTAAATGCAACAATCTTGAATCGATCTCAAGACATTCTCCATCATCCATTATCCACCAATTTCATGGCGGTTGATAACCCATCACGCGTTATCACCGTTTGATAGACTTCGCTCATTCATGAGGTAGATAGGAATAGTCTTCTTCATGCAAGATCCTTCACACGCACAGGGCTTACATGGCAATACGATCTATTCTCCATTATACTGCTAACTCATCACACGAATATCACCGATTGAGTCACACAAACTTGAGGTACTCCAACTGGAAATCCTGAAGTGGAAACTACCTACCAACCGGTAGTCATACAATGCTTCCATGTGTCGATTCCCATAACTACATGCCACTTCACCTTGACATGCTAGTTCACCTTGACATGTCGGTTTACCTTGAACAAATATACTGGTTCACTTTGGCATATAAACCAGTTCATACATATGCCGGTTCCAATCTCTTTTCACCTATCACATGTGTCGGTTCACACCATGTCTCATATTGACATCAATGACAACATATAATATCATTATGTCTTCATGCTGGTTCACATAATGCCAACAATCTCCCCCTTTAGCATTGATGGCAATATACAAAGATATCTTCTCTGCTTCACATCTTCTCCCCATTTGCTGCAGATATCTTTTCGCTTCACTCCTTCTCCCCCTTTGACAACAATGCCAAAGTGGAGGTACAAGCATCTCAGTTCCATCATTCTGCTCCTCCTGAGGAGTAGCATCCTTCAACACATCAATCAACAAAAATTTGAGCTTGCACTACCTGACTGATGTGGAACACTTACTTTTAGTTCACCTCCTGAAGGGGCAATACCCCTAATTCACCTCTCAAATGCACAAATGTTGTCTTTGGGAGAGGCTTGGTGAATATGTCTGCTAACTGCTCCTTACTGGACACATGCTCTAGTGCAATCTCTTTATTCTAAACCTTTTCCCTCAAGAAATGATACTTAAGCTCAAAATGCTTGGTTCTAGAATGTAGGACCGGATTCTTTGATATATTGATAGCACTTGTGTTATCACAGGATATACTTACCAGTTTAGATATAGGGATCTTGAAGCCTTCCAGTACATGCTTCATCCAGATTGTCTGAGTGCAGTTCATGAAAGCTGCAACATACTCCGATTCCACTGTAGATTGAGAGATACAACTCTGCTTTTTACTCATCCATGAGACCAGTCTACCACTGAGAAAGAATGCACCACTAGTTGTGCTTTTCTGGTCATCCACATTACCTGCCCATTCAGCATCTGTGAATACTATCAGATTGAAATCATTGTTGTATGGGTACCACAATCCATAGTCAACTATTCCCTTCAGATACCTAAGAATTCGCTTGACTGCAATCAAGTGGGATTCTCTTGGACTCTTCTAGAGCCTTGTAGTAATGCCATCTACATGTGCAATATCCAGTCTGCTATGTACAACATAATACAACTTACCAATCATTGATCGGTATTCCTTCTCATCAACCAGTGCGAAATCATCTTCTTTTGTCAATTTGCAACCGGTCACCATCAGTGTACCAACCAGCTTGCTATCTTCCATGCCAAAGGTCTTCAATACCTCTTTGACATATTTGGACTGAGTGATAAAGATTCCATCTTCCATCTGCTGGATCTGCAGTCCAATGAAGAACTTAATCTCCCCTATGAGTGACATCTCAAACTCTTTCTTCATCTCATCAACAAACTCATGACTCATCTTATCATCTCCACCAAAGATAATGTCATCAACAAAAACTTCATAGATCAGGATCTGATCTCCTTCAGAGTTCAAGTAGATATTGCTATCTTCACTTGTTCTCTCAAATCCAATCTTCACAAGATGGAAATGTAGGCACTCATACCATGCCCTAGGTGCTTGCTTTAGACCATATAAGGCTTTATGTAGTCTACACACCATGTCATTGTCTTCAGATAGGGAAAACCCATCCGGTTGCTCTATATATACCTCCTCTTCAAGTACACCATTTAGGAATGCAGATTTTACATCCATCTGATATACTTTGAACCTTTTAAAAGTTGCATATGCAAGAAGCATGCGAACTCCTTCCAATCTGGCTACAGGAGCAAATGTTTCTCCATAGTCTTCTCCTTCTTCTTGAGCATATCCTTTTCACACCAATCTGGCTTTATTCCTAATCACTGTTCCATCCTTATTCAACTTGTTTCTGAACACCCATTTGGTGCCAATGACATTTTTATGCTCAGGTCTAGGTACCAAGGACCATGTACCATTTTTATCTATCTGGTCAAGTTCCTCTTCCATTGCCTTGATCCAATCTTCATCTTTATGAGCCTCTTTGAATGATTTAGGCTCAAATTTGGAGATCATACATGAGTTTTCTCTGATCTTTCTTCTTGTAAGGATTCCTACATCCTTATATCCTATGATCTGCTTAGGATCATGATTCAGCTTGACATACCAAGGAATGGTCTTAACAGGTTCTTCTTTCTTTTCCTCTTCATCCTCATCTTCATCAGTATCAGCATTCACCAATTCAGGAATACTGTTACTGGTACTTGGTTGACTGACAACCGGTTCCCAGAAGTTTGCAACTAGTTCATTTACAACTTGCTCACTGTCAGTTTCCTTAGCTTTCTTAGAGGATTCATCAACTCTTACATTAATACTTTCCATAATTCTCTGAGTTCTATTATTATAG
This sequence comes from Cryptomeria japonica, assembly GCF_030272615.1. Taxonomy (NCBI): domain Eukaryota; kingdom Viridiplantae; phylum Streptophyta; class Pinopsida; order Cupressales; family Cupressaceae; genus Cryptomeria; species Cryptomeria japonica. Next base: position 555,843,808 of record NC_081414.1, on the reverse strand, counting down.
CACTTGAAGGCTTTACTCTTGGTGGAATATCCTAGAAATATTCCCTCATCACATTTAGCTTCAAATTTGCCCTGATGTTCACTCCTCTTGATGTAACATTTGCTACCAAATACCTTAAAGTAGCTAACCACAGGTGTCTTACCAATCCAGTACTCATAAGGAGTTTTGTCCTTACCTTTCTTGATGAGTATCTAGTTCATTGTGTAGACTGCAGTGCTCACCACTTCTCTCCAAAAGGTGTGAGCTACCTTTACTTGAATCAACATGGTTCTAGCTGCTTCAACCATAGTCTGGTTATTCCTCTCTGCTAGGCCATTCTGCTGTGGAGTCCAGGGGGTAGAAAGCTGTCTCTTGATGCCAAATTCTTCACAATACTTTTTGAATTCACTAGAAGTGAATTCCCCTCCTTGATCAGTTCTGAGACACTTGATCCTTTTACCACTTTCCTTCTCCACTAATGCTCTGAAAGATTTGAATTTCCCAAAGGCTTCAGACTTGTCTTTCAAGAATGTGACCCACATCATTCTTGAGTAGTCAACAGTGAGGATCATGAAGTACCTATCACCCTGCACACTTCTAGTTTTCATAGGACCACACAAATCAGTATGCACAAGATCAAGCAAGTTGTCAGCAGTGAAAGATTTACCTTTAAAAGTTGAGGAAGACATTTTCCCCAATTGACACTCTCTACACAAGGTATTATCCAGTTTGTTTAGCATCTGCAACCCTCTAACTACCTTGATCTTACTAGCCTTTACAATGTTATCAAAGTTTATTTAATAGAGTCTCCCATGCCATATCCAACTATCATCAAGCTTAGCCATAAGACAGGTACTTACATTTGCATTCAACTAAAATAAGTTACCTTTGGTCTGCATGTCGGTGGCCACCAGTTTACCATCTTTTCCTTTGATTCTGCAAACTCCATTCTTGAATTGTAGAGTGAGGCCACTATCATTTAGTTGGGCAACACTTAGAAGGTTGTGTCTGAGACCATCAACCCAGTACACATTGTCAGCACTACTCTTTCCATTCAAAGAGATGGACCTTGTGCCTTTGACCATGCATGGCGCATCATTGCCAAAGCGAACCACACCACCATTATACTCCTCTAAGGATAGAAACTTTCTCCAGTCACCAGTCATATGGTGAGAACAACCACTGTCAATGATCCACTCATTTGAATTATCAAACCGGGAGACAAGAGCCTTATTTTCAGCTACATCTTCCTTTATAGCAACAAACACAATGTCTTCATTCTCTTCATCTTCTGATTCCTCATCTATGACACCTTCATCAACTGCCACAAAATAGTTTCTTTGGTTTCCTCCTTTGAATTTCTTGAACCTTTCCGGTTTATCCTTGTTGTCGCTGTTAGGACAATTCATAGCAATATGTCCTATCCGGTTACAAGAAAAAAATTTCAAAGGTAGCTTACCTTTGTATTTACCAGTTCCTTTTGAGAATTTCTTGGCAAGAAGTTCTTCAAATTCCATCAGAAACTCTTCATCATTCATTTCTCTGCTCTGATTAGGTTTTCAACTAGTGCTAGCCTCTTTTCCTTTTCTGGATGGTATAGTAGAGGCTTTAAAAGCCGATTCTATCTTTTGAACACTGCCATCAAAACTATTCAGCTCATAGGTTGTCAACTTGGCTATGATGGAGTCCAAGGACACCTTAGACTTGTTTATTGATCTCAGCTCCTGAATAGAAGCAACCCTTATTGCATAGACCGGCAATAGGGATCTCAGGACTTTTCTTACCACAGTAGAATCTTCTATTTTACCACCTGCACTCTTGATTTCTCCAACAACCATTTTGATTCTTATTCCATACTCTTGAATGGTCTCTCCTTCAACCATCCGCATGTCTTCAAACTTCCCTCTCAGGCTTTCTTCTTTAGCATGTTTTACATGCTCATCACCAGCATAGATATTTTCAAGAGCATCCCATACCTCTTTGGGTTTTGCCTTGTCCTCAACATCAATAAATTCAATGTCAGATAAACTACTGATGAGGGATTCCATGACTTGCCCATTTTCTTGTATCTCTCTCTTTTGGTCATCGGTGAGAGTACCGGTAGGAACAACATATACATTTTCAGCATAACTCCAGTGTTGAATACCCATGCTTTTGATGAATATCTTCATCCTGTCTTTCCATATACCGAAGTTTTCCCTGTTGAACTTTGGACCTTCCCTCTTCATCATTTGACTAGGATCTTTTCCTCAAGTAGTTAAGCTTACAACACAGAGGACCTGGAGGTGCTCTGATACCAATTGATAACTCAATTATGAACTACTAGTACCAAACCGGTACTAAGAGGGGGGGTGAATCAGTACAAACACAAATGCAGTCCAAAACTGGTTTGATAGCAAATACTCCAAATGACTGACATATAGGGATACTGGTAAAATAGAGTGCAACCAGTAACATCCAGTACAACTCAATCAGTTATGAACCGATCACTCAATAAGCTTCTCTCTTAGCTCAATACTATAGTATCATTATATTCTCATGCATAAACAGATAAACTTAATCATTAGATCTTCACAATGGTGAGTTCAATATGTTTTATAGACAGGCATAAAACATAGATCCTTCATATGCTTAATAGGTAAAACAAAGCATCACAAGACAAAAGCATTTCACATGTCACACATATTTTTCACGTGGAAACCCAACTGGGAAAAACCACGGTGGGGATGAATACCCACAAGCTGCTTTTTGAACTCTTTGGAAGTCTACTCTCTTAGGAGCCTTGTCTGGTTAAAGACATTACAATAGGTTCTGCTAGGAACTGATCCTGTTAGGGATCACCCAGTTAAGGGATACCTGGTTAAGGGTTAAAACCCAGTAGGGTCACTTTGTTAGAGGATTTCAAGAACTCGATAGCTGAAAGGATATCCTAAGCTCTATAGCTTCTTAGAACTCATTAACCTCAAGTTACCCGGTTAAGGGATTTGAATCAAGCCTATTAAGACCACCCTGTTAGGGGATTTTGCAACAAGCCAATTAAGGCTACCCTGTTAGGGGATTTTACAACTATTGAAGTGGTTAGAGATCAACAGGAATTACAATGATCTGTTAACAACACTCAATGCTAATGCAGATCCTTTTTGGCTCCTCTTCACCTTCTTAACATTCACTTTGCAGGTATTTCTTCTCTCCTTTGGTCTGGCAAGAATCACGTATCACTTCCTTTGGATACACACACACAACTTTTGCCAACAACCTTAGAAAGAAACACAACATCGACCTTATAGGAGACATACAGGTCAGTAGCAAAAACCCTAAACCTTAAACTTGCTAGGTTAAGCAATTCAAGTGGTTCAATCCTGACCGTTGAATCATATTGCATTAAATGCAACAATCTTGAATCGATCTCAAGACATTCTCCATCATCCATTATCCACCAATTTCATGGTGGCTGATAACCCATCACGCATTATCACCGTTTGACAGACTTCACTCATTCCCCAGGTAGATAGGAATAGTCTTCTTCATGCAAGATCCTTCATGCGCACAGGGCTTAAATGGCAACATGATCTGTTCTCCATTATAATACTAACTCATCACATGAATATCACTGATTGAGTCACATAGACTTGAGGTACTCCAACCAGAAATCCTGAAGTGGAAACTACCTACCAACCGGTAGTCATACAATGCTTCCATGTGCTGGTTCCCACAACTACATGCCAGTTCACCTTGACATGCCGGTTCACCTTGACATGTTGGTTCACCTTGAACAAATATACTGTTTCACTTTGGCATATAAACCAGTTCATACATATGCCAGTTCCTCTCTCTTTTCACCTATCACATGTGCCGGTTCACACCATGTCTCATATTGACATCAATGACAACATACAATATCATTATGTCTTCATGTCAGTTCACATAATGCCAACAGGGCCCACCTCCCATCACGGGAGTGGTGGAAGCCTCTACAGCCTCCCTTGTGGTCACCATTCGTAGGGGCCCCTGTGGCCGCCGTGGATGCAGGTCCTTGCGACCGCCGCAGGTGCAGGTCCCTATGGCCACTGCGAGCACAGGACCCTGCGGTTGCTATCGGTGCAGGTCACTGTGGAACCCATGGGGAGGAGGGGAAGGGAGGTGGTGCAAGCCAATCCTCGGCTCCTCCACCCGCCAAACCCTAGCCCCAAATAAAATATAAATTTTGATTTACATTTTTTTTTAATTTGATTTTAAAATCAAAACAATAACCCCATAAAAATAAAATAATAATAAACTAAAAACCCCCAATTTCTCTTTTATTCACAGTCTCTGTAATATTTTCCAGAATGACTAATAACACCATTTTGAAGATTTTTTTTTCCAGAATAATATTGGTTTTCCAAAACATATACTTTGTTGAATAACTAATCCAAACAAGCAAATCTTGAGCATAATGGAGATCATTTCTCAAACAATGAATCCACCAAATTTCCAAACTTTAAACTAAAATGCATAGATTTAAAACTCAAACCCCATTTCCATCAAGAAATTTCTTTCAAAACCAACCAGAAATTTTATTTTTATTTTTCTATCAACAAGGAAACAATTAAGAATCCTACCTCTCTTTGCATGCTTGGCAAGATCTGATAGAGAGCCCAACCTGCAACTCAAGAAAACCCTCATTTCCTCCAAAATCCCCAATTTCTCCATCCAAAAATATTTTTCCCAAAAAAAAATCAACAACCCCAAAAATATTTTCCAACCTAGGTTAAATGGAATGAAATTTGACCTAATCTCCTATTTTCGAATTTAAACACTTTTTTAAATAAAAAAAGAAAAATCATTCTTTTCAACTATTCAAATAATCTAACTTGCTTTTCTAATTAAAATTAAAATGCTTCTCTCACATTTAATTTTAATTTCCTCAATATTAACAAAGCTAACATTTATATTTCACAATATTAATGAGGGTAAAATATTTTAATTAAATTAAATTCCCAAAATCAATCTTTCACACTATATCAAATATATATAAATTAAACTTGCTTTTCTAATTAAAAATTGATTTTCTTAAATAATTAAAATTAACCTTTCTATTTCAAAATGCAAAAGAGATTAAATTATTTCTATTTCGAATAAATTTAAATCTTCCCTTTCAAAATGCATAAACTAAATAAATTCATGATTTAAAATTAACCATTAAATTAAACTTGCTACAAACATAAATAGAGAAAGCTTTTTAATTAATGATTAATCACATAAAAGAAACCAATTTATTTTAATTCCTCAATTACTAATGCGTAAATGAACACATTAAATCAAATTAAATACTTAGGATGAAATACTCAATTTTACCACATGCAAGGCATGCAACCCAAGAAAGACAACCAAATACACAACCCGCAAACTCGAACGAAAAGGGAAACTAACAGACCACAAATGACACTCACGTGAGCATGACTAGGGTAAGATGGGGGTTTTACTACCACCTAATCCAAATTCTAAGGACGAAAGAGGTATACTCAACCCTGCGAATCCCGATGAAGACGAACCTCACACCTAGGCGATACTGTACTTGTAATCTCCTACAACTAGGAGTCACACAAGCATATATATATATATATATTATATATATATATATTATATATATATATATTATATATATATATTATATATATATATATATATATTTACTGAAGGTGTTAGCTCGAGATCAATAACAAGAATAAGGGAAACAATTAAACTTACATAAGAATCGATGCAAAAGCACATTAACAGGTTCGCACAATAATCATAATATCTAACTACAACATTACATCATGGTAAATCAACCATTCAAGAATTCCACATAAAAAGTCAACCAAGGTCAAACCGGTTTTACAAAGCTGACTAGGGTAGGGGCACTACAATCTTTGTCGGTGCCTGTGCTGGTGTCTGTGTCTGTGCTAGTGCCATAGGATTGTAAGGTTGCCATCAATGAAAATACCTTCAATCACCTAGAATTTCTCATTTGATTGTGCATTTTCCAACAATCTCCCCCTTTGGCATTGATGGAAACACTCATGAGAAAAAGCCAAAATTGTATCCAAAAAGTGTTGTCCAAAAATCTTACCAAAACTGTGTGCTCCCCTTGAGCAGATGATCTCTTTTGTCAATCATTTTTCTCATCCTCTACTACTCTCCCTTTGGCATCAATGAAAAAGGTTGTCATTCAATGTCAATTGAGTGTAGTTCCTATCTGGATCCTTGTAACCAATTGGTTACAATCTAATATAACTCTGCTAATGCAAAATTTAGGTTGTTATAGAATCTCTCACTATCCTTTAGTGTTGCTTCTATCCTTTGGATTGTACCGATGAGTATGTGCATTTGCTCTTCTAGTGTCTTAAGTCCTGGAACAAGAGCCTCAGAAATCTCTTTTCTCAAAGAGATGAGGATGTCTAGTTTAGGACCTAGTCTACATTTCAGCTCCTTTGCCTTAAACTTTATTCTCTCTTTGTCTTTTTCAAGTTTTTCAATTTTCTCTTCAAAGCCAGTAATTTCCTATTCTACTACCGATATGGAGTCTGATGAACCTATTAAATTATCAGCAATGTCATTGATTTCCTTTTGAGATTTGCTGATCTCTTTATCTATATCCTCTGTCAAAATGTTTGTCTTACACATGTCTCTGTACAATTTCTTGAAGTCCAAAATTGTCTTTCCTAGTGCCAGTAATAATGTGTCTATATGTTCCTTACTCTTCTTTGTTGTTTCCTCAAAGAATTTTTCTTTCTCTTTAATCATTTTCTCTTTGAAAGTTTCCTCATTGATTTGATCAATTGTTAGAAGATTGTCAGTTATGTATTTAGACAATGTGTCTAATTGGGCTGAAGAATCTTTATTCTCTATATTACACTTGGGTGCAATCATCTTCAAAATTGGTATGGTGTCATCAATTGCATTATATGCAAGTGCATTGCAATCAGTTATTTTCTTAATTGAATCAAGCAATACCTCTATTACATTGATTGGCCAAAATTCTGTTAGTGAATAATCAGATGATTGGCAACCTGTCTTAACAATCTGTAATCCACCAGTGTGAGGAACCTCTTTGCTTATGGTGACCTCTGGTAGGTCAGTTTGAGTTTGCATTTCTACAAACAAGGGTTTAGGTTTCTCACTTGATGCCGGTGGCACAGTCTCTGCATTAACCTTTACCACATCCTTATTCTCATCTAATTTCTCAGTGTGTACCTCAGTTTGTTTCTCAGAACTTTCCACTCTCAGTTTTTCTGATTGTGACTCCGTGTTTTCTACCCGTTTCTCTGTGTTTACCTCTTAATTGTTTGCAACTGGTATCTCGACAAATTTTTAATTTCTATCAGTTGTCTGTTGCTCAATAGATGCATTAGTATGTACAACGGTGGTATCTACCTTTCCTATATCCGAGGAATCAATTTCCTGTTTAGTTTGTTGTTTAGTCCCAATTTCAATATTTCCAACTGTATCCTCAATATTTGTCTCAACTGTAGTGTCTTCTATCGGTCGCTTAGTTGCCACATCTTTCTTCTCAATTATTTCCTTATCAACCACAATGTTGACTTCCTGTGTGTCAATATTCATTGTAAACAACACCTTTGAATCAGGGTTTGTGTCCTCATGTGTTGTCTCCATACTCTCTGCTGCCGGTGGTGTATCAACATTTTGTACCGATGGAGTATGAGAAGGAGGTGGGGGCAAGTCATCTGTTATCTTTATACTCGGAGGACCACCTACCTTATCTTTACCCTTATCTTTTTCTTTTTGATAGACTTTAAAATTCTTTGGTCTCTTAAGCTCTTCTTGTTTCTCTTTCTCAACAAATAATATATCCCACTTGTTTGTAGTTTCTTCTGATATATCATTAACTCTACCAGCCATTAGTGCTACATGTCGGTGACCAGTTGAAAATACTATCTGGTTAACCTCACTTATACGTTCATCAATTTCTTCTATTGAATTTATTGGGTGAACTACAAGTAGTTTCTCTATCTTCATCTTTTTATCCAATTCAACAATTGATGCTCTCCTTGCTTCTAACCTTGTATACAACTCATTGGGTAAATCATCTACAACCTCAATCAAAAATTTCTTGTAGATATCCAAGTGTAGGATAACATTGTTTTCTATGCTTTCCTTTTCATCACTGTTAAAAGTATCATATAACTTGCTAATGTTTGATAAGTTAACATTTTTAGTTATCTCATTCAAAAGGTTGTCAAGTGGAGGAACAACTTGTTTTTCTTTTCTTTTCTTTGGTGTTAACTTCTTTGCTGGAGGCCTAACTGCCTGTTGTTTCTATCTTGTTCTCTTAGGTGTAGGAGCGGGTACTGGTGAAGGTTTCCTTTTCCTTACAACCCTTTTAAACTCTGTCAGTATTTCACTTTCATAGGAGGTACCAACCAGTGAAAGATGTGTTTCCGGTTGTAATCCTTCCAAGTCACTCTCCTTAATACCAATTTTATTCAATATGTCTTCCTTGATTACTTTAGCCTGCCTTGTTCCTTTTCTAACTATTTGTTCATTTCTTTATTCTTTTATGTGATTGAATTTTGCTTTCAATTATTTCCGCATTTCCAAATATTTCTTCAGTTGGTTCTTTAGGGGCTTCTAGAAGGGCTTTTGCATAAGTTTCTATTATGTTCTCATCATCCTCATATCCCATCTCTGTAACTCAAAAAGTCCTCAGAACCACTGCCTCCATCCAAATTTCATCTTTCTTTATCACAAAGCGTATCTCCTTTTGATATTTATCAACTATAGATTGAGATAGCCTTTCTCTAATTTTCATTCTATCCTTCAGTGTTTGAAAGTGTTCATTTATGTTCTTTTCCCTATCATCTCCCATTTTGTTTAAAATATCCAAAAGTTGTTTTCCTATTGGTATGTCAAATCCAAAATCCTTTCTACCAATACCAGGAACTTCCTTGGTGATATATAGCAGTAAGCATACAAGTAAGTTGCCAAATCTGAATGTACCTTTCTTGTCCCCTTTGATCTTCCTTAGATTGTCTATCAATTCATCCTTTAGCCATTCGCATATGTCAATCTTTGCATTGATGTTTACCATGTCATAGGCTCTCTTAATACATAAGCTAGAAACAAAGTTTAGTCTGTTAGCATGTGTAACTTTGTATCCAAGAATCATGCTAATGAATTTTACATTGATATCATTTACATCATTTACTCTCAAGGATCTCTAATCAAAGGTTGTGTTGGTTAGGGTCATTATAGTGTCATTTGGAACCTTTTTAGTCTTGTCAGGCTTGCTACCGGTGGAAGGTAAGCCTGTCACTACCCTAACTACTTCTTTTGCTATATTGTGAATTGAATCCAACCAAAAGAACTCCCCATGAACTCTACTTAACACAATCCTTATAACATCCTTTGGAAAATCAGGGATACTGAGAATCTCCACAAAACCTAGGGTTTCAACTATCTTATGTTCCAGTTTCACATTTCCATTAACATCACAAATTACTGTTCTATACATCTTCATTATCTCTTCAACTCCTAGTTCTTCAATATGACAATGTATGTAAATTCTAGGATCCTCAGCATAAGAAACTCCTTTGGGTATTTTTGAAAATGCTTCTAGGGTATCATCTTTCTTCACAATTTCGGGAATAATTTTAAATATGGGCCTAGGGCACTTAACAACTTCAATTATAGTAGGGTTTGCAATGAATTCGGGTGTAGAGGAGGAAGCCATTGATATAAATACCTTAATCTTCCTTTAGGTTTGAATGCTTGAATGATTTGCTTTAGTTCTCGCTATGGATGCCTTCGCTTGGGATTTTTGCGCTCTAAAGGAAATTTGAATGCTTGGTGAATGAAAAAGAGACAAAACATTTTCTTTATAATGTCATTTCCTTCAACTACCACATTAAATGATTGTTGGTTAAGTGAAACTTAACTTATCTCCTGCTAAAGAAGTATTTCAACTTCTCACCATCAACCAAGGGTAAATTAGCATGTTTTTCAATTCATTTCCATACCCCCATAAAGGTTTCTTTTTAGTTAGATGAAGAATCTCCTACCGGTGGAGTGATACTCTGTTCTACTGGTGAAGAAATAGCTTCATTAACATTCATATCTGACTTTCTGATCCATTGTTTTGAAAATTCTTGCTTTATTTCTTCAACCTTCTCTTTACCTTTCAAACTGGGTCCTTTGTTATTTGTTAGTGATGCCTTACTTCTACAAAATTTTGCAATATGTCCAATCTTGTTACAAGCATAACAAGTCACATTGCTTTTCTGAATAGCTTTTCCATATCCTATGCTAGTATGTGTTTTGCATTGATTAGATAAGTGTCCAAATCTTCCACAAACATAACATCTTACATTCATTCTGCAGTTTTCTGAATTATGACCAACTTTGTTGCATTTATAACATTGACTGGTGGGTGCATTGGTGTTCTGATAATTTCTAGATCTACACTGATTTTCTCTATGACCATACTTGTTATAGTTAAAGCATTTTCCATTGAATTTGTAGGCATTAGGTTGTCTTACCGGTTTACTGTGATCATGATTGTTTGCAGTACTGGAGATTTCACCAACTTCAAAGCCAAGACCATTAGTATCTCCATTAGGTTTCTGATTTTTCAACATGTCATCAAGTTCTTCTGAACTTTTCTTGAATTTCTCCTTGTGTTGATTTGCAGTAGCCAACTCATTTTCTAAGAAATCTTTCTATCTCATGAGTTCAGTTTTATCATGCTCCAAGTGAATTATATCTGTCTTCAACATATCATTTTCATGACCGAGTCTTAGATTTTCATTTCCAGCATTATTGATTCTCCTAGCCAAGTCATCTTCATTCTTCTTTCGGTCTTCAATGTCTTTACAAAATCTCATAGTCATATCTTGCATCTCATTCCTCAAGGCCATGTTATCCTGCTTCATCTTGCTTACAAGATCATTAAGAGTTTCTTTTTCATCATCATCACTATGTATCTTCTCATGAAGTTCTCTTCTTTTGTTCCTAGCAATAGTGAGATTTGCTTGAAGTCCTTGAATGATTTCCTATGCAACCTTCAGATCATCTTCAAGTTTCATATTCTTCAACTCTTCTACATCATAATCTGCAAGAGTTGTTTCCAATTGCTTTATCAAGTTTTCCATCTGTACCGGTGTCAGAATCTTCCTTAAGTTGTTAGGATTTTGAAAATAGAGGACCAGGCTCTGATACCAATTGTTAGGATTCCCAAAGATACTTAGAGCGGGGGGGGTGAATCAGTATCTAACCAGTTAAAGGATTGTCTAAACCTATTAAATGCATTGCATGCCAAAATAGTGTACCGGTAAACCAAAAATAATGCAGTAAATAAGATCAGTAAACACAACATAGAAAGCACACCATAACACAATATTTTTAATGAGGAAACCTGATGTGGGAAAAACCTTGGTGGGATATGTGACCCATAATATTTGCTCATTGGCCAATAAGTGAATATTACTGATACAATAGGGGCCTGTACTTGCAGGAAGGCCAACTTCCTAAAGCTCATTGCTCAAATACAAAAAGGGAAGTCTCACTGACTTACAAAAGTGGATTATGTAAATCCAATGTCATGTACTACTTCAATTCAACATCTGCTATGCCAGGTTCAGTACTGGTTTAAGCTCATACATCTTCCAAAACCCTATTCCAGAGTCTACCTTAATATTTTCATCTGCCTATTATATTCCTTCCATGCATTTTTCACTTCTTACAAATGATTTACAAGATCTCATACTTATGAGTCCTAATACAATTTGCCTTGTCAGCTTACAAAAAGATTTTACAATTAAATACAAAATACAATAAACAAAATCTTGCTGGTCAGGGTGCCAGTAAACATCTTTGTCGTTGCCGGTGTCGGTGTTTATGCCTATGCTGGTGCCATAGGATTGTAAGGTTGCCATCAATGGCAATACCTTCAATCACCTACAATTTCTCATTGGAGTGTGCATTTTCCAACAAAGTCTTTGAAGGTAACTTATGCAGACATTTTTAAGTTTCTCTAGATCATTATATACATTCTCTTGTATGTAACTTTTGGCAGATTCCTACCTTTTTCATTGATGTCAAAGGGGGAGAGAGCAGTGAAAATGGTGCACATTCTTAGGGGGACCCAGTTGAGTGTGCATATTTTCATATTAATTGCAATTTTGGAATTTTGGAGCATTTGTCATTTTTCACAATGTTGCCATCAATGCCAAAGGGGGAGATTGTTGGCAAGAGACACTATTCTGGTGATGCTCCAATGTAGATTGATGAATGGAAATTATTTAGGGGTTTTCATTGATGGTGACTCGGCCTAGTATTCCTATTCAGTACATGTAGATTGGATTTACCAGAAGTCTGAAGGAGTTTTGGTCAGTCATGTGGCATAAGTCTAGACGACGGAGCACAGTGTACAGATTTAGTGAGCACAACTCATTTTCGGTGATGTAGTTTTGGTTGTGGTGATTGGGATAGTCAATTGGTTGTTTAAGGTAGATCACCTTAAAATTATAGCCTTCGGTGTTGTTTCTAGTGCAAGATTAAAGGTCTTGTATCCAGGTATGCAAGAAGAATAGAGTTATCACTATGTTTGATGATTTAACATGTGGTCCAGATTATTTGTGATAATTTTGGTGGATGTTTCCAAGTTAGAGGTATTTGTACCATGGTGTGTGAAGCTTTTCATTATCTACTTTAGGTCCATATATGGATTGATCTGACTAGTTGGTATGCATTTCATAGTTTGCAGTTTTATTTAGCCAACTTGTTCAAGATCAATTTTTGGTGATGCAGATATACAAGGTTGATACAGATGATTATTTTGTTTGAGTATGGATGTGTGAATATGCGAATGTTGATGTGTGAAGTGTGAATGAGTGTCAAAATGCAGATTTGATACTCCGACAGATGACTATACAATATAACAACACAGAAAAGCCGAGTATCTTTAGACAGTCATATTGTGCTTAACTAGAACTAATCTTTGGCATTTCAGATGCTGTAATCTATGATGCAGGAGCATCCCTGGTTCTTGGCAATCTTGCATCACCCAAAAAAATTTCCTTTTAGTTTCTTTGTTCTTTTCAGTAGTTTTATTTCTAAGAGTTACTAGATACCTTGGTGTTGATCATTTCTCTTGCGGAGCTAGATTTGAACTTCATTCTTATTCATATTTCTTGTTCTGGATCCACGTTTGATTTGGATCTCTTTCCGGCAAGTTATCGCTTCTGGATTGGCTAACAATTTCTTATTTCTCTCGGATGCTTGAGATTAATGGCTAGTTGGTGTTCCCAGATCTTGTGGAGTGATTCCTTGATTTGTGGAGCTAACTTATCATGTGTGGGACGATCTTTGATTCTTGTTTGACCCTCTTGTTGTTCCACACTTTGTGGTGATTCTTTTCTGGAGGATTTTCATCTCATCTTTGGGCCAACCTGTTGGCATTATGTGAACCGGTATGAAGACATAATGATATTGTATGTTGTCATTGATGTCAATATGAGACATGGTGTGAACCGGCACATGTGATAGGTGAAAAGAGAGAGGAACTGGCATATGTATGAACCGGTTTATATGACAAAGTGAAGCGGCATGTTTGTTCAAGATGAATCGACATGAAGTTATGAGAACCAACACATGGAAGCATTGTATGACTACCGGTTGGTAGGTAGCCTCCACTTCAAGATTTCTGGTTGGAGTACCTCAAGTCTGTGTGACAGAATTGGTGATGTTTGTGTGATGAGTTAGCAGTATAATGGAGAACAGATCATGTTGCCATGTAAGCTCTATGCGCATGAAGGATCTTGCATGAAGAAGACTATTCCTATCCACCTCAAGAATGTGCGAAGTCTGTCAAACAATGATAATGTGTGATGGGTTATCAGCCACCATGAAATCGGTGGAAAATGGATGATGGAGAATGTCTTGAGATCGATTCAAGAATGTTGCATTTAATGCAGTATGATTCAACAGTCAGGATCAAACCGCTTGAATTGCTTAACCTAATAGGTCTAGGGTTTAGGGTTTTTGCTACCGACCTGTCTGTTTCCTATAAGGTCAATGTTGTGTTTCTTTCTAAGGTTGTTGGCAAAATTTGTGAGTGTGTATCCAAGGGAAGTGATACGTGATTCTTGCCCGACCAAAGGAGAGAAGAGATACCTACAAAGTGAATGTGCAGAAGGTAAAGAGGAGCCTAAATGGATCTGCATTAGCATTGAGTGTTGTTAAAGGATCATTGTAATTCTTGTTGATCTCTAACCACTTCAATAGTTGTAAAATCCCCTAACAGGGTAGCCTTAACTAGCTTGATTCAAAATCCCTTAATAGGGTGGTCTTAACAGGCTTGATTCAAATCCCTTAGCCGGGTAACTCGAGGTTAATGAGTTCTGAGAAGCTATAGAGCTCTGGAGATCCTTTATCTATTGAGTTCTTGAAATCCTCTAACAAGGTGACCCTACTAGGTTTAGCCCTTAACCAGATATTATAGCTATCCCTTAACCAGGTGATCCCTAACAGGATTGGTTCCTAGCAGAACCTATTGTTATGTCTTTAACCAGACAAGGCTCCTAACAGAGCGGACTTCAAAAGAGTTCAAAGGCAACTTGTGGATATTCATCCCCATCATGGTTTTTCCCAGTTGGGTTTCCACATGAAAAATATTTGTGTCATGTGTGATGCTTCTATCTTGTGATGCTTTGTTATTACCTGTTGAGCATATGATGGTTCTATGTTTTATGCCTATTTATAAAACATACTGAATTAACTGTTGTAAGGATCAAATGATAGTTTACCTGTTCATGCATAAAAGTGAAATGGTAGTGTTGTTTTGTGTTAAGTGAAAAGCTAAGTGATCAACCAGTCAATACTTGTTTTAGACACTCTTGGCTTTACCGGTTGCAGTCTGTGTGGAAAAGGTATCCCTGTTTGTCAGTCATTTGGAGCATTTACTGTCAAACCGGTTTTGGACTGTATTTGTGTTTGTACTGATTAACCCCCCCTCTTAGTACTGGTTTGGTACTAGTGGTTCATCATTAATTTATCAGTTGGTATCAAAGCACCTCCAGGTCCTCTGTGTTGTAAGCTTAACTGCTTGAGGAAAAGATCCGAGTCAAATGATGAAAGGGAAGGTCCAAAGTTTAATAGGGAAAATTTTGGTATATGGAAAGATAGGATGAAGATATTCATCAAAAGCATGGGTGTTCAACACTAGAGTTATGTTGAAAATATACATTTTGTTCCTATCGGTACTCTCACCGATGACCAAAAGATAGAGATACAAGAAAATGGGCAAGTCATGGAAGCCCTCATCAGTAGTCTATCTGACATTGAGTTTATTCATGTTTAGGACAAGGCAAATCCCAAAGAGGTATGGGATGCTCTTGAAAATATCTATGGTGGTGATGAGCATGTAAAATAGGCTAACGAAGAAAACCTGAGAGGGAAGTTTGAAGACATGCAGATGGTTGAAGGAGAGACCATTCAGCAGTATGGAATAAGAATCAAAAGGGTTGTTGGAGAAATCAAGAGTGCAGGTGGTAAAATAGAAGATTCCATTGTGGTAAGCAAAGTCCTGAGATCCCTGTTGCCAGTCTATGCAATAAGGGTTGCTGCTATTCAAGAACTAAGATCAATAGACAAGTCTAAGGTGTCCTTGGACTCCATCATAGCCAAATTGATAGCCTATGAGCTGAATAGTTTTGATGGCAGTGTTCAAAAGATAGAATCAACTTTTAAAGCCTCTGCTATACCATCCAGAAAAGGAAAAGAGACTAGAACTAGTGGGGAACCTAGTCAGAGTAGAGAAATGAATGATGAGGAGTTTCTGATGGAATTTGAAGCTCTTCTTGCCAGGAAATTTCCAAAAGGAACTAGTAAATACAAAGGTTATCTCCCTTTGAAATGTTTTTCTTGTAATCAGATAGGACATATTGCTTTGAACTATCCTAATAGTGACAACAAGGATAAACCGGAAAGGTTCAGGAAATTCAAAGGAGGAAACCGGAGAAACTATTTTATGGCAGTTAATGAAGGTGTCACAAATGAGGAATCAAAAGATGAAGAGAATGAAGACATTGTGTTTGTTGCTGTAAAGGAAGATGTGGTAGACAAGAAGGCTCTTGTCTCGTCGTTTGATAATTCAAATGAGTGGATCATTGACAGTGGCTATTCTCACCATATGACTGGTGACCAGAGCAAGTTTCTATCCTTAGAGGAGTATGATGGTGGTGTGGTTCACTTTGGCAATGATGCACCACGCATGGTCAAAGGCAAAGGGTCCATCTCTTTGAATGGAAAGAGTAGTGCTGACAATGTGTACTGGGTTGATGGTCTCAGACACAACCTTCTAAGTGTTGCCCAACTAAATGACAGTGGCCTCACTCTACAATTCAAGAATGGAGTTTGCAGAATCAAAGGAAAAGATGGTAAATTGGTGGCCACTGGCATGCAGACCAAAGGTAACTTATTTCAGTTGAATGCAAATGTAAGTACCTATCTTATGGCTAAGCTTGATGATAGTTGGATATGGCATAGGAGACTCTATCATATAAAGATTTGATAACATTGTAAAGGCTAGTAAGATCAAGGCAGTTAGAGGGTTGCTGGTGCTAAACAAACCAGATAATACCTTGTGTAGAGAGTGTCAATTGGGGAAAATGTCTTCCTCAACTTTTAAAGGTAAATCTTTCACTGCTGACAACTTGCTTGATCTTGTGCATACTGATTTGTGTGGTCCTATGAAAACTAGGAGTGTGTAGGGTGATAGATACTTCATGATCCTCACTGATGACTTCTCAAGAATGATGTGGGTCATGTTCTTGAAAGACAAGTCTGAAGCCTTTGGGAAATTCAAAGCTTTCAAAGCATTAGTGGAGAAGGAAAGTAGTAAAAGGATCAAGTGTCTCAGAACTGATCAAGGAGGGGAATTCACTTCCAGTGAATTCAGCAAGTATTGCGAAGAATTTGGCATCAAGAGACAACTGTCTGCCCCTAGACTCCACAGCAAAATGGCTTAGTAGAGAGGAATAACCGATCTATGGTTGAAGTAGCTAGAACCATGTTGATTCAAAGAAAGGTAGCTCACACCTTTTGGAGAGAAGCAGTGAGCACTGTAGTCTACACTACGAACTAGGTACTCATCAAAAAAGGTGAGGACAAAACTCCTTATGAGTATTGGACTGGTAAGACACCTTTGGTTAGCTACTTTAAGGTATTTGGTAGAATATGTTACATCAAGAGGAGTGAACATCAGGGCATATTTGAAGCTAAATGTGATGAGGGAATATTTCTAGGATATTCCACCAAGAGTAAAGCCTTCAAGTGCTATAACAATAGAACTCAGAGAATTATGGAAAGTATCAATGTAAGAGTTGATGAATCCTCTGAGAAAGCTGAGGAAAGCAGTAGTGAGCAAGCTTTAAATGAACCGATTGCAACCTTCTGGGAACTGGTTGTTAGTCAATCAAGTACCAATAAGAGTGTTCCTAAACCGTGAATGTTGAGACTGAAGAAGATGAGGATGAAGAAGAAAAGCAAGAAGAACCAGTTAAGACCATTCCTCGGTATGTCAAGATGAATCATGATCCTAAGTAGATCATAGGAGATAAGGATACAGGAATCCTTACAAGAAGAAAGATCAGAGAAAACTCATGTATGATCTCTAAATTTGAGCCTAAATCATTCAAAGAGGCTCATAAAGATGAAGATTGGATCAAGGCAATGGAGGAGGAACTTGACCAGATAGAGAAAAATGGTACATGGTCCTTGGTACCTAGACCAGAGCATAAAAATGTCATTAGCACCAAATGGGTGTTTAGAAACAATTTGAATGAGGATGGCACAGTGATTAGAAATAAAGCTAGATTGGTGTGCAAAGGATATGGTCAAGAAGAAGGAGAAGACTATGGAGAAACCTTTTCTCCTATAGCCAGATTGGTAGGAGTTCGTATGCTTCTTGCATATGCAGCTTTTAAAAGGTTCAAAGTGTATCAGATGGATGTAAAATCTGCATTCCTAAATGGTGTACTTGAAGAGGAGGTATATATAGAGCAACCAGATGGGTTTTCCCTATCTGAAGATAGTGATATGGTGTGCAGGGTACATAAAGCCTTATATGGTCTAAAGCTAGCACCTAGGGCATGGTGTGAGTGCCTACATTCCCATCTTGTGAAGATTGGATTTGACAGAACAAGTGAAGATAGCAATATCTACTTGAAGTCTGAAGGAGATCAGATCTTGATCTGTGAGGTTTTTGTTGATGACATTATCTTTAGAGGAGATGACAAGATGAGTCATGAGTTTGCTGATGAGATGAAGAAAGAGTTTGAGATGTCACTCACAGGGGAGATTAAGTTCTTCATTTGACTGCAAATCCAGTAGATGGAAGATGGAATCTTTATCACTCAGTCCAAATATGTCAAAGAGGTACTGAAGACCTTTGGCATGGAAGATAGAAAATGGGTTGGTACACCGATGGTGACCAGTTGCAAATTCACAAAAGAGGATGATTCCGCACTGGTTGATGAGAAGGAATACCGATCAATGATTGGTAAGTTACATTATGTAGTGCACAGTAGACCAGATATTGCACATGTAGTTGGCATTACTGCAAGGCTCCAGAAGAGTCCAAGAGAATCCCACTTGATTGTAGCCAAGAGGATTCTTAGGTATCTGAAGGGAACAGTTGACTATGGATTGTGGTACCCATACAACAATGATTTCAATCTGAAAGTGTTCACAGATGTTGATTGAGCAGGTAATGTGGATGACCGAAAGAGCACAACCAGTGGTGCATTCTTTCTCAGTGGTAGACTAGTTTCATGGATGAGTAAAAAGCAGAGTTGTATCTCTTATTCTACAGTTGAAGTGGAGTATGTTGCAGCTTTCATGAACTGCACTCAGACAATTTGGATGAAGCATGTATTGGAAGGCTTCAAGATCTCTGTATCTGAACCGGTAAGTATATTCTGTGATAACACAAGTGCTATCAATATATCAAATAATCTGGTTTTACATTCTAGAACCAAGCATTTTGAGCTTAAGTATCATTTCTTGAGGGAAAAGGTTCAGAATAAAGAGATTGTACTAGAGCATGTGTCCAGTAAGGAGCAGTTAGCAGACATATAAACAAAGCCTCTCCCAAAGACTACATTTGAGCACTTAAGAAGTGAATTAGGGGTATTGCCCCTTTAGGAGGTGAACTAAAAGTAATTGTTCCACATCAGTCAGGTATTGGAAAGACAAATTTTTGGTTGGTTGATGTGTTGAAGGATGCTACTCCTCAGGGGGAGCAGCATGATGGAACTGAGATGCTTGTACCTCCACTTTGGCATTGTTATCAAAGGGGGAGAAGGAGTGAAGCGAAAAGATATCTGTATAAAATGGGGAGAAGATGTGAAGCAGAGAAGATATCTTTGTATATTGCCATCAATGCCAAAGGGGGAGATTGTTGGCATTATGTGAACCAGCATGAAGAAATAATGATATTGTATGTTGTCATTGATGTCAATATGAGACATGGTGTGAACCGGCACATGTGATAGGTGAAAATAGAGAGGAACTTACATATGTATGAACTAGTTTATATGCCAAAGTGAAGTGATGTTTGTTCAAGATGAACTGGCATGAATTTATGGGAACCGACACATGGAAGCATTGTATGACTACCGTTTGGTAGGCAGCCTCCACTTCAGGATTTCTGGTTGGAGTAACTCAAGTCTGTGTGACTCAATTGGTAATCTTTGTGTGATGAGTTAGCAGTATAATGGAGAACAGATCGTGTTACCATGTAAGCTCTGTGTGCATGAAGGATCTTGCTTGAAGAAGACTATTCCTATCCACCTTGGGAATGTGTGAAGTCTGTCAAACAATGATAACGCGTGATGGGTTATCAGCCACCATGAAATCGGTGGAAAATGGACAATGGAGAATGTCTTGAGATCGATTCAAGACTCTTGCATTTAATACAATATCATTCAATGATCAAGATTGAACTGCTTGAATTGCTTAACCTAACAGGTTTAGGGTGTAGGGTTTTTGCTACCGACTTGTCTATTTCCTATAAGGTTGATGTTGTGTTTCATTCTAAGGTTGTTGGCAAAAGTTGTGACTGTGTATCCAAGGGAAGTGATACGTGATTCTTGCCAGACCAAAGGAGAGAAGAGATACCTACAAAGTGAATGTGCAGAAGGTAAAGAGAAGCGTAAATGGATCTGCATTAGCATTGAGTGTTGTTAACAGATCATTGTAATTCCTATTGATCTCTAACCACTTCAATAGTTGTAAAATCCCCTAACAGAGTAGCCTTAACTAGCTTGATTCAAAATCCCTTAACAAGGTGGTCTTAACAGGCTTGATTCAAATCCCTTAACCGGGTAACTCAAGGTTAATGAGTTCTGAGAAGCTATAGAGCTCTAGAGATCCTTTATCCATTGAAATTCTTGAAATTCTCTAACAAGGTAACCCTACCAGGTTTAGCCCTTAACTGGGTATTATAGCTATCCCTTAACCAAGTGATCCCTAACAGGATTGGTTCCTAGCAGAACCTATTGTAATGTCTTTAACTGGACAAGGCTCCTAACAAAGTGGACTTCAAAAGAGTTCAAAAGCAACTTGTGGGTATTCATCCCCACCGTGGTTTTTCCCAGTTGGGTTTCCATGTGAAAAATATGTGTCATGTGTGATGCTTCTATCTTGTGATGCTTTGTTATTACCTGTTGAGCATATGATGGTTCTGTGGTTTATGCCTGTCTATAAAACATACTGAACTAACTGTTGTAAGGATCAAATGATAGTTTACTTGTTCATGCATAAAAGTGAAATGGTAGTGTTGTTTTGAGTTAAGTGAAAAGCTAAGTGATCAACCAGTCAATACATGTTTTAGACACTCTTGGCTTTACCGGTTGCAGTCTATGTGGAAAAGGTATCCCTGTTTGTCAGTCGTTTGGAGCATTTGCTGTCAAACAGGTTTTGGATTGTATTTGTGTTTGTACTAATTCAGCCCCCCCCTCTCAGTACCAGTTTGGTACTAGTGGTTCATCATTAAGTTATCACGACCTATCTACACATTTAATATTCATTTATCTAAGGAATGTGGAGTTTCTTGGTTGACTCAAATGTTCTTGAATTTTATATAATGATGTATTTTATCATAGTAGATAAAGTATTAAGGATATATAACTAGAGATTGTAATTTGAATATGATGTTTGCTTCCGAATTGATGCATATGGATGTATTTTTGTAATAAGGAAGTTGCTTGCCTATAAGCTGAATGTTACCGACAATTGCATTTAAATCAATGAATTGATCCACACTTGATATGGAATTCTCTCTCTCTAGTGTTGTATTGTGTTGTTTTGATCTTGCTGCATAGACCAAACTTCCTCTTTCGGGATCCTCCCATCCATGGTTGCACTAGTTGGTATCAAAGAAAAGGTTCATCCTATTGAATTTTGTTGTAGGGTGGTAGATTGTAGATCTAACCTACAGCTGCAGAGGACTTGTTCCTATGGTGTGAAGACATAATATGAGAGGTGGAAACTGGAGAGATGTTGATCTGGTGGTGATGGACATATTGAGATAGATTATAGCTCGTTTGGATGCCATTGAGACCGCATTAAGAAGAGGTCAACATATTGAGGATGTAAGTGATGAAGAAGAACATAATGTTGAAGCAAAAAATGGAGGTCAATCAAAGTTGGTGCAAGATGATGAAAGATTGATTAAAGCTTTTAATAATGTGAACAATAAACCACACTTTAACCCATCAAAGTATATTGGTAATTTGGATTCAGATGAGTTGATAGATTGGATTATCGAGATGGAGAAATATTTTGATTTTGAGCATACCGGTGAAGAGAAGAAGGTGAAATTTGATTGCACAAAGTTGAAGGGACATGCTTCCTTATGGTGGGAACATTTGCAAATTGATAGATAGAGGAAAGGAAATGACAAAATTAAATCTTGGTATCATATGGTGAGTAAGTTGAAGGCAAAGTTTTTACTAGCAGATTATCAAGTAAATTTGTTCTATAGGTTACAAAATCTGAAGCAGAAAGAATCTAGTGTGAAGGAGTACACCGAGAAGTTCTACAAGTTGAATATCAAATCCAGACATGCTGAATATGAAACTGAGCAGATTGCAAGGTATGTTAATGGTTTAAGAATGTCTATACAAGATGAGATTAGTATGGTAAAATTTCACAGTGTGAAAGAATCTTATCAATATGCCCTAAAAACTGAAGAAAGATTGAATAAGAGGCATGTGTAGAGACAAAGAAGAAAAGGAGGAAGATTTTAGAGAGGTAGATCCTTTAGTAGAGGTGGCAGATCCTTTTATAGACACAAAATAAAAGCAAGGCAAAAGATAAGAGTGATGAAAATTCAAACAAGAGGAACAAAGGAAATCACTACCAGAATGGTGGACAAGGTGGTTACCAAAATGAGGGTTTTAAGAGAGATGATAAGAGAAAGTTTACCGAATCCTATTTCAGGTGTGGTGGAGAAGCACACCGAGCTTTTGAACATAAAGGAATAAAAGGACTGAGAATGGTGGAAGAACTTCTTGTGCAGGAGAAGAACCTATTGGATCATTGAACAAACCAGAGGATGGTGAAGCTTTGATGACAAGAAGAGCCCTATGCCAGAATGAGATAGACAAGGAGATGTTGTAGAGGAAGAATTTGTTGTAGATGAGATGTAATGATGTAGAGATTCTTGGAGCTTGTCCTAATCACCTTCTTGGTTTACTTGTCTACTCGACCCTCTAACTCCTCAAGCTCATCCAATGGAACTTGGTAAGGGTTTTTCTATCTAGACCTCCAAGGTTTGATCTATTTTTGCTTTCCTCTAAGGTATAGCCACTTGATCTTTGACAACTAACTTCCTATTGAGGGTTCCACCTAAATCTCCAACTCCTCTCCTAAGGCTCCAATCACCTCTGCAAACTGCAAAGGATCACAATACATTAATTGGTTCTTGGTGTTCAAAATGCATTTACATTATGTCTTTGATGTCTTTGAGGGGTTTGGGCATCTTCACACCTATCGCTATGGTTTCCTAACCTCTCTTTTTCTCCATCAAGCTCAAATAGGCCTAATTCAATTAGCCCTCCCTTGGCGGTTTTTAGGGATTAGTTTAAAAACTTTCCACACAAGGCCACAAACAAATTGTAGATTCAAGTACCCTTTTCAAATTTACAAACAATATTGGAAAATTGCATTTGGGTTATCCGTACAGTCTTGAAAAGGTTCACCAGTCAAAACATTTGCCAAAGATAATTAGGGATTATTCAAGAGAACTCAAAGGGATTTCCAACCATGTAACATTTTGTCTTCCACCAATCCATATGTGCTGATAATTTGCACATCTTCTCCTGTCCTAACTCACCAACTCCTAGCGGTGAGCCTAGGGCTTCATTGTAGCTCCTCCACAAAGGCCTGCAAGACAAAAAAACCTACTCTAATCATATGTATAGACCCTAACCTAGCATTCCATTTTATTTCAACTGGTTCCATCAATGGATGCTCATGTTAGAGCCATTTTGCTCTTAAACCCTACTTTGCAAGGGTTTTACACCTAGTTATAGAGAAAGAGCTAGTTCCCTGCAACCAAACACAAACAACCTTACTAATCTACTTTTTTGGGAAGTGAATTCAACAAACACTCATGCCTTGCAATGATATTTGTTTGACAAGTCCATACTGGATTGTACAATGCAATGAAAATAAGGGAAAACTATCAAAAACAGTGAAAAGACAAGATTTCTTGAAAACACAAAACTTGCTCTTGCATTCCTAATTCTCCAACCCATACAATGAAGTATGTTTTGGCTTATATGCTGATGGTTTAGTTGGTTGAACCAAATTTGCAATGCTAGTAATCAAAAATGCAACTTTTGCAAAAAGTTGCAAAATGTTGCTCAACAACTTTTACATCTTTTTGACACCTGAGATGCAACTTTTCATTCCAGTGCATTCCAAGGTTCCCAAAGGCCCTCAAGCATCCTAGAAAACCTAAACACAATACAATAGACCCATATTACATGATAATAATGATCTAGAGTACTACTCCTGTGATGTACATTAGCATTTCAACTTCTTAGGCTAATAGCAACCTGAACAATAATGACACAACCCAAAGCTTGGACAACTCAACCATGGCTCTACTGAGTCCCAAATGGTTGGTCCATTATTACATCATGAAAGACAACACAAAAACTTAGAAGAAAACAAAATTGCATTCTTGGAGTGTTAGGTGCCCTGCACCATGTAAGGTGGAAGGTAAGTGTTGTATGTTGGCATTTGCATGAAGATTGCATTAATGATATGTTATATTATGTTGTCATTGATGCCAATTAATCGGTAATGATATTGTTGATATTGTTGTAATGATGTTTTATAACCGGTAGGAAGAATTTGTGGAGTGAATCGGTATTTTTATGTATTGGAGAATTGAATCTGTAAACCCTACCTATTGATTTGATAAACCCTAACCAATTAAGTTTGGTGAATTGGCTATGTTGGTTTATGATCTGATGATGAGTGGTAATGATTATGACACATATGATTATTATATGAAGAGAGTTTCAAAGCAATTTTGGCATGTTGATGAAATAGTTTTTGTCTAGGGAATGAGCAAGTATATTGCATGTAATGCAAAGCACGTGATGAGTTACTGAGTTTGATGAAGCGATGATCAAGGAGTGGTTGAGGTTTTCTTGATTGATGTGTAGAGATTGCTATGTAATCCAATGGTCATACTTGAACCGACTTGTTTGTAATCTTCATGAGAGAATTAGGTTTTTGTTGTGTTACCAACCTAACTGATTTATTTATAAGGTCGATGAGTTATT
Source organism: Cryptomeria japonica (assembly GCF_030272615.1). Lineage (NCBI taxonomy): Eukaryota > Viridiplantae > Streptophyta > Pinopsida > Cupressales > Cupressaceae > Cryptomeria > Cryptomeria japonica. The sequence continues at coordinate 555,818,984 of NC_081414.1, read as the reverse complement.
TAGTTTCAGAGTTGGAAAATTTTAAGTTGAGTGTGTGGTGTTGGCATAATGGATGAATTGATTATGTGTTGCATTGATGTCAACACTAGCTGTTATGATTGGTTACCGATAGACAAGTTTTGGTTACCGGTAGAAGATCTAGTTTTACCGGTAGAAGAGACTATCTATTGGACACTTCCAACATGTTTGGATTAGTGAAGTATATTTGATTTCATGCTCTGTGAGCATGTTTTGGTTAGTTGGTATTGGTTGGTAATTGAATGCTATCATACACTCTAGTAAACCCTTACCGGCACTGGTTTAAGGCTTTATCGGTAGAGCTTTCATTAAGGAATTGTGATAGGATGCATAGTTGGTGTTGGTGCAGATGCTTCATGGATTTTAGGATGCTGAAGATGTTCTTTGATCATGCTTCAACTTCTTGAAGATATTAATTTGGCGTGGTGGACCCAGAATAGGTTCGGTACCTATCTAGGTTATGGACCGATATCATGCTAACGTGTACTCTACATGTTACTAGGATGTTTTGAGAGGATTTATGGATATGTTACTGTTGTTTTGGTCTTAAGCCGATGTGGCATATCATTGTAATATGGAATCATGTAATGATCTTATTGTAATATCTTTTAGGTGGCCGACCTAATTGGTTTAGGCCTTAGGGTTTGTATAAATAAGAGGTAGAAACTCTTTGTAGTGTATCATGGTTATTGGAAAATTCATGGTCAAGGAATGTAATGTGCGAATATTGTAATCTCATTTAGGTAGAGGAGTTGGTCGATCATTGGTGATAAAATTGGATTCAGAAGAGGATTTAGTCCTCCGGCACTAAGCTTAACCAGGACTGTAATCAGGCTTGGTAGATGTTATTTCTAGTAGTTCACTCTATTGGATTATTGTCTATTTATCTTGAGATGGTTGTAGCTTCTCTATAGTCAGTGAGACTCTTTTGTAATGAGCAGTACGCTCTAGGAAGTGTGCCTTCCTACAAGTGCAAGCCCCTTATTGTAACACATACTTTCTATAGAAGTATCATCTGACTGTGGGTAGGCTTCCTGTTGTGGTTTTTCCCTTTTCAATTTTTTCACATACAAATCATGGTGTTATGTGGTATGGATGCTTTGCATTGATTATCTAGTTAATTGTTAAGTTGTATTGTTTATTGGTATCTGTTCTTACTAGCATTTGTATATGTTTTATTGGTACTTGATTTGTTTAAGGTTGTATTATGGATTAAAATATAATCTGTTAACAATTGATTCAGCCCCCCCCCCCTCTCAGTTGTTCACTGGTTATCCTAACAATTGGTATCAAAGATTTGGTCTTCTTTTCAAAAATATTAACCACTTGAGCTAGATCCTATGGCAACTAACACTTCTAATCCACCGACGAGTATTTTCAGAAGATAAATCCCTAAGCTTGATGGAACAAATTATGGGATATGGAAAATTTGAATGGAGACTCATCTTAGATGTCTTGGCAAGGATATTTAGGAGATCACTCAGAAAGGTTACACACCTTATGATCCGGCATCTGGCAATCCTACTCCTGCAGACCTAGATAAGAATATTGAAAATGATTGCAGAGCTAGAGAAGCCCTCTTGTGTGCACTTTCTGATCAACAGATTATGGGATTGATTGATAAATCATTTGCTAAGGTTATGTGGGATAAATTGCAAACTCTAAATGAAGGTGACCCTACTGTTAACATTGCTAAACTTGATGGTTATCAGTAAGATATGAAAACTTGAAAATGGAAGATAATGAAAGAATTGTTGTGTTTATGGAAAGAGTAAATGAGATTGTTATGAGAATTCAATGTTGTGGAGGATTTATAAGTGAATATGAAATAGTTTCCAAAGTATGGAGAGGCCTTCCACTGGCTTATAAGATGAAGGCAACTGCAATTAATGAGTTAAGAAAAATGGAAAACACTTCAGTTAATAGAGACATTTAGATTGGAAAATTATCTGCTTTTGAGCTTGAAGAATTTGGATCTTCTGGAGCTGCAAAATCTGAACCTTCTTTCCATGCATCATCATCAACATCTACTGGCAAAAGTGATTAGAAAGCCCTATATGCAAAATAATTGGAAGACATGAGGAAAGAAGATGAAGAACATGAACAACTTGAAGCCTTATTTTCTAGAAGAGTACATAGAGGACCAACTGGAAGTAAGTATGAAGGAAAAGAACATTTTAAATTTTTTTCATATAATAAGATTGGTCATTTTTTATCTAGATGTCCCGAAAGGAATGGAAGGTTTGAGGAAAGAGTTAAGAAATCTTTTAAGCCTAACCGGAACATATATAGATTCAAAAAGAGTAAACAGTTCTACATAGCAGATGAGGAAGGAGTAATTGATGACTCTGGAGATGAACCAATAGAAGACTTTGCTAGTGGATCTGGAAATGAGAAGGAATGGATGTTCTATGTTTTGAAGGAAGATGAATTGGAACCAGCTATCAAGAATGAAGAAAAAGACCTGGCACCAAAAGTTGAAGATAAGGATGAATGAGTAATTGAGTGTTGGTCAATTGGTTAATAAGGGTTTTTAACTTCAATTTAAAGATAGAAAATGCAAAATCATTAACAAGACTGATTTGGAGATTGCAACCGGTATTCAAAAAGGAAGTAATATCTTTCAATTGAACACTGGTAATAAGACATGTTTGATTTCTCATATTGATGAGAGTTATCTATGGCATAAGAGGTTGTGTCATGTTAATTTTGGTTGTATTGTTAAGATCAGTTGAACTAAGGCAGTTAGAGATATACCTAAGATTATGAAGCCTCATAATCCGATATGTAAGGAATGTCAATTGGGTAAGCAAGTTAGAAGTTATTTTAAGAGCATAGATGATAAATCTAATGATGTACTTGATTTGATTCACACTAACTTATGTGGTCCAACAAGGACTAGAAGATTTCAAGGTGATAGGTATTTCATGTTGATTTTTGATGACTATTCTAGAATGATGTGGGTGACTTTTCTAAGGGAGAAGTCTGAAGCTTTTGAGAAATTCAAGATCTTTAAATTGAAGGTTAAAACTGAAACTGGATTGAAAATCAAATGTCTAAGATCAGATCATGGCGGTGAGTTCACTTCTCATGAATTTAATAGTTATTGTGAGACAAATGGAATCGGGAGACAACTATCTGCACCTAGGAATCCTTAGCAAAATGGAGTAGTTGAAAGAAAGAACAGAACCATTTTGGATGCAGCTAGATCTATGATGATGGAAGCCAAATTGCCTCATATCTACTAGAGAGAAGCAGTGAGTATATCAGTCTACACATTCAATAGAGTTCACATCAAAGGTGAAACCAGTAAGACCCCTTATGAACTATGGTTTGGACATACACCTATTGTTAAATATTTCAGAATTTTTGGAAGTAAAAGCTATATCAAAAGAGCTAATTCAATTGGAAAGTTTGATCCTAGATGTGATGAAGGGATATTTCTTGGTTATTCAATTCAGAGAAAAGCATATAGATGTTATAATAAAAGATTGCAGAAAATTGTGGAGAGCGCTAATGTGAAAGTGGATGAATAGTACATAAATCATTTATATCATATGATAGGGAACCAATAGTGGAAATGATCATAACTGAACTAACAATGCCTCAAATGATATAGAAAGCTGAGATAGTTACACAAGCACAATCAGAAAATTCAAATGTGACTGATGATCAGAGTAGTGAACCTGAAGTTCAAAAGACACCAAGGATTGTAATATTAAATCATTCTGAAGATCAAATTATTGGAGATAGAAATAAGGGAGCTATGACAAGAAGAAAACTGGCAAATGAAAAGGCATGTCTTATTTCTCAAATTAAACTGGCAACTGTTATTGAAGCTTGTGAGGATAAATATTGGTTAAAGGCTATGAAAGATGAATTAGATCAAATAGAGAAGAATGAAACTTGGTCTTTAGTTTCCCGACCTAAAAATAAGAATGTTATTGGAACTAAATGAGTTTTTTAGAATAAATTGAATGAGGATGGTCAAGTTATAAGGAACAAGGCTAGATTGGTTTGTAAAGGATATTCTCAAATGGAAGGAATTGATTATAGTTTGACATTTGCACCTATAGCTAGAATTGAAGCTGTTAGACTATTCTTGCCTATGCAGATTATAAGAACTATAAGGTTTATCAAATGGATGTTAAAGGTGCATTTTTGAATGGTGAGCTTGAGGAAGAAGTTTACATTGAGAAACTTGATGGATTTTCACTGACAAATGGTAAAGATATCATTTGCAAATTGAAGAAAGATTTCTATGGTTTGAAATAGGCTCCTAGAGCTTGTTATGCAAGGTTGGATAAATATCTTTTGAAGCTTGGTTTTACTAAAGGTAGTGCTGATAGTAATCTATATTATAAGATCACTAATAATGATATTATGATTATTGAATTTTTTGTTGATGATATCATTTTTTGAGGAGAAGATAAATTGTGCATGGAATTTTCTAACAACATGAAGAATGAATTTCAAATGTCCATGATTGGTGAGATGAAATTTTTCTTAGGTTTGTAGATTACTCAAACTAACAAAGAGGTTTTTATTTGTCAAACTAAGTATCTAAGGGAATTCTTGAAGAAGTTTGGTATGGAGAATTCCAAACCGGTAAGTACTCCTATGGATACAAGTGAGAAATTATCTATCAAGGATACTTCTACACTGGTAAATCTGACAAGCTATAAGTCTATGATTGGTGGTCTATTATATCTAACTCAGACTAGACCTTATATTATGAATGCAGTAAGTATTATTTCAAGATATCAACATAATCCTAAATAAAATCATGAATGTACAGTAAAGAGGATATTATGGTATTTGTCAGGAACAATACAATATGGTTTATGGTATTTCAGAAATGATGATTTCACTTTATGTGCATATACTGACTTAGATTGGGCAGGTGATACTGATGACAGGAAGAGCACTTCTGGTGGAGCTTTTTTTCTTGGAAAGAAACTAGTTTCATGGATCAACAAAAAATAGTCATGCATTTATTTATCTACTCCATAAGCTGAGAATGTTGCAGCTACAACTAATTGCACTCAATTCTTGTGGATGAAGCAAATGTTGAAGGCTATCAAGGTAAAGAATCCAGTATTTCACTCTAAGACTAAGCATATTTCAATAAAGTATAACTTTCTGAAGGACAAGGTTGAAGCAAAGGAAGTAAAATTGGTTTATGTGAACACTAAAGAATGGATTGTAGACATACTCACTAAACCGTTGTCTAAGGAATCATTTGAGTATTTGAGAGACAGGTTAGGGGTTTTTGCCCCTCTGATAGAGACTTGATTGATGAAGTTTGTCATCAGTCTGGCATGCATTACCAAAGACATTATTCATTTTGGCACTGATGAGTGGTGCTACTACTCAGGGGGAGTAGTTAGCTTTGAGATTTCGAGGTTTATATCATTGCTTTGATATTTTTGCCAGGTTTCTAGCATTGATGTCAAAGGGGGAGTGATAGTAATGTGAAAAATCATTTAGAACCTTAAAGAGATATCATTCACAGGGGAGAGATATTGATTGTTGGTTGTCTTCCACAGGGGGATACTTGTTTGGAATTTCTTGGTACTTAGATATTTTTCACCTCTAGTGTTACCATCAATGCCAAAGGGGGAGATTGTTGGCATAATGGATGAATTGATTATGTGTTGCATTGATGTTTCGTCATTGATGTCAACACTAGCTATTATGGTTGGTTACCGATAGACAAGTTTTGGTTACCTGTAGAAGATATAGTGTTACCAGAAGAAGAGACTAACGGTTGGACACTTCTGACATGTTTGGATTAGTGAAGTATATTTCATGTCATGCTCCATGAGCATGTTTTGTTTAGCTGGTATTGGCTTGGTAATCGGATGCTATCATACTGTCTCACAATAAGATGGTTAGTGCCTGATTAGTATTCAATAAACACAAAAACCATTTAAATGAGATATCAAGAAAGATTTGAACAAGAACATCATGAAAACAAAATAAAACATAAGTATACTCATGAAGCTCCCATTGCAAGTAGCTCTTCCTTGTCCTCCTTGCCTCCACAAACTTTGCTAGCTCCAAAGTTTGACAAATGGAGAGTTGGAGAGAGATGAGTGAACGTGGATTGCTCTCCTTGTGCTCAACAAGGTAAGATAGATGGATTATTGGATCATTGGATTTGAGTGGTGGATAGGAGGATTTGGATTGGATTTGAGTAAGGATTAGAAGAGGATGAGAGGAGAATAGAGCAGCATGAGGATGCATGAGAAGTCCATCCTTTTGTGAGGATAATAGGCTCCAATTTATAGATTGGAGAAGGCCAATGGAGGGCCAAGATTGATTTGATTATGAAGGGTTGAGATTGATTTTGGATAGAAGGCATGGATCAAGGGTGCCTTGGGAAAATAAACAGGAATATAAAATTCCATTGGAAAAAAGGGGGGAGAAATTTGAATTTCAGACTTGAGGAATTAAAAATTCCCAAATAAGGATGCATTGAGGGATTCAAAAAAATTTGAATTTCTTTGAGAGATTCAAAGTTTGATGTGACATGAGTGGGAATTAAAAATTGGAGAATAATGATAATCATGATTATGAGAGATTCAAGGAGGATTAATTAGGTTGAGCGGGATTAGGAAAAGTGATTTGTAGGAATCACATGACTAGGTTAATTAATTAGAATTAATTAAGTGAGTGGGTTTTAGAGGAAATAATTATTGAGAGGACTTTAGCAGAATAGGAGAAATTAATTTATTTGATAAATTAATTATTAGACTATACTGATAGGATTAATTAAATTAGATTTAATTGATTCTGAGAGGAATAAGGATAACACAATTAAGTTAATTAATTATGTTGATAGGCTTAAATTAATCAAATGTTAATTTTAGGTGTCTACATTTTTCCCCTCTTTGATATAGCATTGTGAAATGATGTTATATCAAAGAAGAATAAAACATAGTGGAAGAAAAGGATAAGGACTAGTAGCACGATGCCCCAGTCATAAGATGAAGAAAAGGATAAGGACTAGTAGCATGATGCCCTAGTCATAAGATGAGGAAGAATGATGAGGGGGAAGGATGATGAGGAAGTAGTGGTATGCCCCCTCGAGAGGACATGTGGGTTCAAAGAACATGGGTGTGCTCTCAAAAAGGAATTAGAAAAATAAGTGTTGAAAGGATGAAGATAATAAAAGAGGTAAGTAGGATGAGTTGGAGTGTTGTGAATGAAATGAGATGAAGAAATGATAAATGGATTGGATTTCTTGTTGAGTAAGTATAGAGAGCAAACCTAGATTTTATGTTTCCATGGATATTCTACACCATTGATTATAAGAACCAGGATGATATGAAGATCTGAGGCATGGACTAACGCTCAGTCAAATAGGAATGTCTTGCACACAATCATGCAAGTATTGATAAACACTAATGCAGGGTTGTCAGTTCATACAAGGAAGACCTTCAAACACACCATGCCATGAAAACTATGTCCCATTATAAACCATCCAAGACATACCAAGATATAGGATGATCAAGGCAGTCCTGAACAAGTATAGTCCTAGGACACAAGATGAAAACAAAGTGAAAATCTCAACCATGCAAACAACATGCACATGACCAACTGATATCTCTTGCCAAGAGTAGGATATGGATTTGGATAAACTACCGGACTAGGGAAGGATATATCCTGATGGGTAGGTGATGGATTGATTGATGAATGACAAAAGACAAGTTGGATGTGCAAGATCTATAGATGAGAGGATTGTTGCTTGGATTTGATTAATGTAGTATGGATGGGTGCTTGGATTTGGCACAAGTTAGTGCAAGCTCAGGTAGATGGGGAAAGCTCAGTTTGATGGATTGGATAGGATTGGAAGGAGGATAAATGATCAGATAGGATGAAAAGGGGGTTGGATGATTGAATAAGATTGGATTGAGGATGGGATTAATGATTGAATTGGAAGAGATGATTGGATAAGATAGGATTGGATTATAAATTGGATTGGATGGGGTGGATTGGTGGATAGGATTTGATTGAATGGAACCAATGACAAGGAAGAACCAAGGATTGGTAAGAGGATAGATGGATGAGGGATTTGTTTGGATGAAGCTTTCCCCCAAGTGTAGAGTGCAAGGGGATGAGGGTTTACACATGAGACAATATTAATTATATTTAATTAATATTGAGGAGAATTTGAATTAACATAATTAATTAATTAATTATGTGAGGAATTAAAAATAATTAATTGTGTATAAGACATGATTGATCACATCATCTGGTTTCAGGAAGGATTCATCCTGTATAAGACATGATCAGAGTGTCTGGTTTCAGGAAGGATTCATCCTGTATAAGACATGATCAGAGCATCTGGTTTCAGGAAGGATTCATCCTGTATAAGACATGATCAAAGCGTCTAGTTTTAGGAAGGATTCATCCTGTATAAGACATGATCAGAGCATCTAGTTTCAGAAAGGATTCATCTTGTATAAGACATGATCAAAGCATCTAGTTTAAGGAAGGATTCATCTTGTATAAGACATGATCAGAGCATCTAGTTTCAGGAAGGATTCATCCTGTATAAGACATGATCAGAGTGTCTGGTTTCAGGAAGGATTCATCCTGTATAAGACATGATCAGAGCATCTGGTTTCAGGAAGGATTCATCCTGTATAAGACATGATCAGAGTGTCTGGTTTTAGGAAGGACTCATCCTGTATAAGACATCATCAAAGTGTCTAGTTTCAGGAAGGATTCATCCTATATAAGACATGATCAGAGCATTTGGTTTCAGGAATGATTCATCCTGTATAAGACATGATTAGAGCATTTGGTTTTAGGAAGGATTCATCCTGTATAAGACATTATTAGAGCATCTGGTTTCAGGAAGGATCCATCTTGTATAAGACATGATTAGAGCATTTGGTTTTAGGAAGGATTCATCCTCTATAAGACATGATTGATCACACCATTTGGTTTCAGGAAGGATTCATCCTATATAAGACATGATCAGAGCATCTAGTTTCAGGAAGGATTCATCCTGTATAAGACATGATCAGAGCATCTGGTTTCAAGAAGGATTCATCCTGTATAAGACATGATCAGAGCATCTGGTTTCAGGAAGGATTCATCCTATATAAGACATGATCAGAGCATCTGGTTTTAGGAAGGATTCATCCAATATAAGACATGATCAAATCATCTAGTTTCAGGAAGGATTCATCCTGTATAAGACATGATTAGAGCATCTAGTTTTAGGAAGGATTCATTCTATATAAGACATGATCAGAGCGTCTGGTTTTAGGAAGGATTCATCCTGTATAAGACATGATCAGAGTGTCTATTTTCAGGAAGGATTCATCTTGTATAAGACATGATCAGAGCGTCTGGTTTTAGGGAGGATTCATCTTGTATAAGACATGATTGATCACAACATTTGGTTTCAGGAAGGATTCATCCTGTATAAGACATAATCAGAATCAGAATTAACTATGTGAGGAATTAAAAAATAACTAAAATAATTATTTTCAAGTGTAGATGGATTGGGATCATGACATGGAGATGAAGGGATACTTTTATCTTGACTAGAGAGATTATCATGAGATGGAGCGGGAGGGGTGATTGGATCATGAGATGGAAGAGGATCATGCAATGATAGAGGAATCATATGATCATGAGAGGGAGTGGAGGGAATGGGATCATTAGATAGAGTGAAGGGAGATGCATCATGAGATGGAGAGGTTTCTATAGTAGCATTCTTTGGAACAAGCTTTTGGCATGTTTGGAGTTGTGGGGATTGTGTGATGGAGGAAGATATGAAAGCTTTGATGTGAGCAGATAGAGAAATGGGGGTATCATCAAGTGTGGGGGATTGGGATTTGTTTTGAGGTGGAGGTGATTGGGGTGGATGGAGGAGACTTGGCCACTTTGCTTTGAGGTGAGGATTTTGTCTCCTTTTCTAGCATGCCTTGGATAAGATTATGGATGATGGATTTGGAGGACATGGACAATATGGATTTTGGAGGATTAGGATTAGATGGAGGATTAAGATTGGGTTTAGATGGAGGATTAGGATTAGGATTGGAATTGGATAGTGTAGACGTCTAAAAATGGTCAATGCTTGCGGAATCATACTTTAACATTTGCGCATTGCCTTATTTTAGGGTTTTTGAGTCACGTTAACATTTCTCCTATGATTCGCACTTGGTCTTTATCATTTGCGAGCATTGAGTCCTTCTTCTGCATTCCTCATTTATCTCGCTTTCGATTTTGGTCTTGTCGATAACAAACTTCAGTCATGATTTTGATCGATCTTATCCTGTCGCATCAATGTGCGTATTCATTTGTCATCATTTTGGACATCATCAGTCCTAATTAGGGTTTTGTCCTCTTATCAATCTTGTCATCATGCGATCGATTTGTCATCGATCATTGTCATTTTCAATCTTATTATCTTGCGATTGATTTGTCATCGATCCTTGTCTTTTGATCAATTTGTCATCAATCTTGTCATCATGCGATCGATTTGTCATTGATCGTTAACATTTTCAATCTTGTCATTTTCCAATCTATTTTGTCATTGATCCTTGTCCTCTTATCAATCTTTTCATCATGTGATCGATTTGTCATCGATCATTGTCATTTTCAATCTTATTATCTTGCGATCGATTTGTCATCGATCCTTGTCTTTTGATCAATTTATCATCAATCTTGTCATCATGTGATCGATTTGTCATTGATCATCGTCTTTCTCAATTATGTCAATTTGGATCAATTAGTCATTGTTCCTCATCAATTGGCGCATTTATCAATCAAATCTCTTATCAGCATTGGCCCTTTGTCAGTCAGAATCATGATCGAATCGAATCGACATTAATTATCTTTCATCAAGACCTAATTGTCATTCTTGCATTTTCTAATTCATCTTCTAGGGTTTCATGATTTAGTCATTTAACCTTGTTTTTCATTTCTCCCTCTAGGTTAAATAATTTATTTATTTATCCTAGGTCTTCTTGTCACAATTAAATGTTTATTTAATTGGCTAACTAATTCTTCCATCTTTGTGAATTAATTAATAAATGAAAAATTGTTAATTAATTCACTTAATTCCTAATTTCCTCATTTTCTAAATTTTCTAATTCCTAATTTCCTCATTTTCTAATTTCCTAATTTCTAATTCATCTATTTTTCAATTCTCTCCTATTTTTCTCCTAATTTCATGGGAATGACATTTCAATTTGTCATAATTTGTCATAATTGACAATCAATCAATTTTGACATAGAAATTTGTCATAATTTTGTCATAATTATCAATCAATTAATCTTGCATAGAAAGTGCAAATTTGTCATAATTGTCATTCTTGATTTGAAATTTCCTTTTGAATCTCTTCATGCTAATTTGATCTTTTCTCCAATTTGTCTATAAATTGGATGAATTTCTTCAATCAAGATCCCTACCTGGTCGAATCAATCATGCTTCGAGTATTCTTGCGCTACAATCTTGTCTACTTGCTTTCATATCATGCTTATGCACTAGTAGGTGAGATCCACAAACAAAGTTATTTGAAGGAGAAAGAAGGACAATGGAGACACATGAAGGAGACATTCAAGTCTGCATTTGGTTTGCTTAGTTTTCAATCTTGAATGTCTTGTTTTCATGTCTTTATTGAGTGTGTTTAGGATTTATCATTGCATTTGAGCTTTTGTGATTGAGCTAGATTACTAATACTATTTGCTTTGATGATTTCCAATTTCCTATCATACATTAATTGGTGAACGCGATGTGAACTAACCCCCTAATCATGCTTTTGAGTGCTTTTGAGTTGATTTGCAAGTTAAAAACCCAAGAAACAGGTTAATGCAGGGTTTTCTGGGAACTTCTGCGCCTATGTGAGACATTCTGCACCTGTGTCAAGCATTTTGCGCTTGTGTCAAGGACAATCTGTGCCTATGTGAAGCATCCTGCGCCTGTGTCAAGCATTTTACGCTTGTGTAAGTCCAAAAACAAAGGTAAAAAAAGAAGTGTTTTTACTTGCAAATTGTTTTGTTTTGCATTATGTTTCTGCTTTTTGGTTTTTGGTACTGATTCTTTGTGCAGCACCTTGGCATTATGCATGGAAAAGACAACAAATGAAACTACTAACATGTTTTATGCAGGTTCAATAGTCAAAGACTAAACATATCAAACTTCTGACTTGGGTTTTGCAGGTTGCCTTGGACTACAACTAAACTTTGTGTTTGTAATTAATGAATAGGCACCTAGTGTGATTTCTAAATAGGATGGAATGAATGTATGTTTGCTTTGATTGTTGAGTTTGACATTGGAGTAGGAGAGTATGCTCTCATCCTTCTTAGGGTGATCAAAAATCCAGATCTTCGATACCATGCTCATGTTTTTGATTGTGTGTCACCTTTAGAGTGCTTGCCTTCCCGACCATTTGCTTTTGCAAGAAAGTGACAATCGTGAGAAGGGAATGACCCAAAATGAGTATGGCTAGAATACCTTGGCATTCTAACTCACTATAAACAAATACTTGATGGGCGAAAGCTTTGAAGGAAGGGTTACGTGGGAATTGCAGTTACTTGGGAAGTGATGACCCTTGAACTCTTTCTCATATCAACAACTAAGTAGGACCTCATGGTCTAAATCATGCTTGCACGACTACATTTGTTTGGTATCTTGGTGGGCTTAATGTCTCAATCATGCTTGTATGACACCAAGGAGTAACACTTAATAGAAATCCTTACTAAACACCTTGTATTTAGAGGCCAAAAATCCTTCTAGTTGCTTGAGAAGGACAAGTTCAGATACTAGGAAGAGATACTAAGTTCGCCATGGGGAGATTTCCATGGGGACTGATGCTTGGCTGCCCTGAGAAGTGAGTGTCATGGAGGGGAGCCTATGGGGTCAAGCATCTATGTATTCTCCTTGAATCCCATAACAAGTCTACCTCTCAAGTACCTAATGTCCTTGCCTACCATAAGAAATGTGTGAATGAGCATGATTGTCTTGAGTCTATGTTAAAATATCTTGTCTTCTTTGCTTGTCAAAAGTTGAATTGCATCTCATTTCAAAAACAAGACAAATTGATTCAAAACAAGGTTAAACACAAGAACATTTCATCCAACAAAGTTCAAAACACCTTCAAACATGGTTGTCAAACATTTTTCAAAATCTTGTCTCAACATTCATGTCACTTAGATTTAGGTTCATCTTAGGTTTGTATTTTGCAAAGTCATTGTCAACTACGAAGGTTAGGTTTCACCTAGGTCATACTCCTTTGTATATCAATAAGGGTCATCCATTTGCATGTGTCCTCTTGCATTAGAGTAATACCATTGTCATACATTCATATTTGCATACCCTAGGTCTTTTCATTAAGTTTAGGTCATTATCATATCATATTAGGGTTATTTGCATAGTAATTGTCCCTTTGCATATAGTGTCAAAACTAGGTTTTGTCATACTTGAGTAATGCAAATCTTTGATAAACCCTAAGTCATTGTTAAGGAGTCTAGACCTTATCAAACTTTTGTCTTTTTGTCATCAATGTCATTTGGTCAAACCTAGCTTAGTATCCAAGCATATAGGGGAGACAGTGTCATTTTGTCCTTTTGTCATTTGGCCTTTTGTCCTTTGAGGTCTAGACATCATTTCAATTTCCTAAGGGTCTCATTTTTAGAATTGCATTCATAAGTTTGTCAAAATCTTGAAAAAAGAACAAAAACATAGGTTGCATTCTTGCCATAGATTGCATTTCTGTCTATTTAGTTTGCATTTAGTTGCATATCATACATCATCCTTGAAAAAAAAAAAAAAAATTCCAAAAATATTGCATTTGCATAGTGACATGTTTGTTGAAATGAGGTCTCAAGCTTCTTACGAAGCCATGTCATCACAATTGAGCAATCAATCATGTCAATCCAATCTCGACATGTCTCATAACTTGGATCAAACTTATCATGATGATGTAAATGTCCAAATACAAAAACTAGAGGAGAAACTAGTTCAAGAAGAGGAGATATTGGAACAAAGAGTGAAAAACATTGAGAAGAATAGATCACAAATGTCCAAAATGTTTCAAAAATTTCCAGGTCAAAATCTAAAGATTGAGCCAATTGATGTAAGATCTCTTCTTGAATGATTAGACACACCAGCTCTCCTCTCCCAAATATAGATGATGAAACAATTTCAAGAAAAGAGACAACATCAATTTCAACATTATGTGCCTCCACAACAAGAACAAGAAGGTGTTTACTATCAATCAGATTTTCAACCATCACAACCAATTGTTCAATAGTTCAAACATTTCCAATAGACACAACTAATGGTCCAACATATACAACCAATACAACCAATGGTCCAATTTCAACAATATGTCCAACCAACTATACAATGTCAACAAATAGTTCAACCAATGGTGGAATATCAACAAGTTCAATCAACATATCAATGTCAACAACCACAACCAAACATTCAAAAACAAAACTTGCAGCACACACCAACCCAAGTTTCAAACATGTCAGAACAATTGAACCAAGTCCAATCTCAAAACATGACATCAAACCAACTCCTTGCCAAACAAGTTCAAATTCCAGATACAACTATGTCAAAACCTCGAAAGAAAGGTGGCTTTATTGCAATGATCTTAAGGAAATTACCAAGTGAGTTCTTTGAGGAAGATCAAGATAATACGATTATGTCTAGCAATGCCTCATCCCCCCACAAAAAAATTGACTCTCCAGTGGCATCCATCCCTACACCTTTAGAAGTTTCACAAGAACCTTCCATATTGTCCTCATCAAACAATACACCCAAGGATGAAATTACCCAAGGGATATCCATAATTGATTTCCATGATAATCCAATTCATGATGCACATCCTTGTCATGTTTCAGAAATACAAGACCCAATGCCACCATGCACTTTATTGCCGTTACCTATTTTAGAGGACCCCATTCGAAGTCCCTCTTCCTCATGTTCAAGCATTGATTCCTTGCCAGAATCCATCACAAATGTTCAAAGTGCATTTCCTTCATGCCAAACCATTGATCCCTTGTCAGAATCCCCCACGCATATCCAAAGTCTAACCCCATGTCAAGAGGATAATTTAGAGCATAAAGAAATGCGTGTTAAAACAGATCAAAATCAAGATCCCAAAACCTTATCATCCCATCCAATTGTTGACCAGGATCTCATCTTCCCAGAAACTCATGACAATTCCCCTATTCTTGTCCATCCTATCCAAAGTCCTATTGACACTCCATTTCCCAAGCAAGCTCAAGATATCCAAGTCCATCCAATCCCAAATGATCCCCTTTCATTTCATGAACAAAATGTCCTTTCAAATCCCATTGACATTCCACTTCCTAAGAAAGATCAAGATATCCCTTCCATCCTTTCCGATGATCCCATTAAAAGTCAAGAGCAAAGAACCTTTAAAGAGGATTCGAATGATCTTCCTCCTTGTCAAGATCAAATTATTCCTTTAAATCCTCCACAAGATCCTTTTGCTCCTCCATCTCCTTGTCCTAATCCAGCATATCCACTCCAAGATCGCATTTCTTTTGATGATCCCATTATTTCTCCCATTCCATTTCTTAAAGAGCCTATCATTGAACCATGTCCACAACACAATCCTAGTCCCCTTCACGATCCTAATCCCACTCATGATTCTAATGTGTCAGTGCAAGATGTTCATGAACCCTTGACATGCATAATGGGTTCTTCCACTTTGGTGTAATCCGATCCACTTCAAGATCTCATTATTTCTCTCATATCATATCCACCTCATAATGGACTCGTGTCTTCTTCCCAAAGAAAAGAGTATCCTACAAGTCAAGATATTCATAAAGGCAAAGGAGTAGATCTTCATAAGCAAGAATCCCTTCATGTTAAAGAAAATATTAAGGGGCATGGCCTCAGTGAAATTCCTCAAGACGTTGGTATCCCTCCATCAAAATCAAAACATACACCTTCCCCATCATACTTTCCATCCATCTTAGGTCCTTATATCCCTTCATCCTTTATGCAAGGTCAACAAAGGAACACATATTTGAGTAAATTTCATCAATCCAAAAGAAGTCCATTTCATTCATATCCATCCATGCATTCCTTTCCCCCTCCAAGCAATTTGGATGCCAAGTATAAATGTCATAAGTCTAGCAATCCACATCTATTCAAGGATCAACATGTCCAATATAATCGACATGTCAAAACAAAGAACAATATGATCTATAAATAAAAAGAAATATCCAAAAGGTCACAAAGGCCCATTGAGCAAAATAAAGAAAAGTCAAAATATATATGGGTTCCTAAATCCCTTGTGCAAGCAATGCACTCCAAGGAACCACAAAAGCATGAAAAATCAAAAACCATGTGGATCCCTAAGAAGCTCCTTGAAGCACAAAAAGAAAAATCCAACTTGGCATCCAAAATTGCTATTCCTCCATCCAAACCTTCCAAGTCTATTCCTTTATCACCTTCTTCATCTGTTTTGGGCCCTTATGTCCCAAAATCCATAGCCTTTCCTCCGTCAAAATCTCAATATCCAAAATACATTTTTCCTCCATCAATCCATCACCCCTCAAGGTGTGTGCCAATGTTGATCTTGCCTTCATTTCCATCTAGTGAAGCACAATTCTTCCAATACCCTATCCATTATCCAATGCATATTTTTCATCCTTCGATCCCTTTGATCCAATCCTTTACATAAATCCTTGCCTTAGTTTCATCTTATTTTCCATGTCCTTATCCTACCAACATCTTTGAGCATACTTTTAAAGGTCATGGTCCATTTTTTTTTCAAGACTACTATCCAAAAAAAAAAAGACACTTGAGTCCTTCTTCCATCCCCTATCATGTGTCCATCTTCTATTGAAAATGTCAAAAAAATACAAAAAAAAAAAAGTGAGAAAAAAAAAAGACAAAAGAAAAAAAAAAAAGTAAAGCAAAAAAATAATTCGTCCATTGGTAAAAACCTGGCAAACAGGCGCCGTGGGCAAGTACCATGATGAAAACCTAGCAACAGGCGTCATGCGTAATCTATGAACTTCTTGCACACCACACTTGGGGGCAAGTTTCCTCCTTCATATCCTATTGCCCTTCATTATCCTATCATACCATGTCATACTCCTTCATATCATAGCTTTTGGTCTTTATCCATTTGCTTATTATAACCTTTCATCAATATTCCCTGTCTTATTGCAACTTTCTGCCACTATCACGTATCCTATCCCGACCTTCAATCCATGTCCCTTATCCATTCTTGGTCCTGCTTATCCTATCCATATCTTATCACTATCCATACACTCTTTTTCATTCTTTGATCTTGATTTGACATAAGGACGCAAAATTTAAACATGGTTTCAAAAACCTCTTGACATGTCCCTCATGCCATGTCACTACTTTACATTGTCATATCTAGTCTCTTGTCCCATCATGCAATAGCCCTTGGAAATTGCATCCGTATTGTCTCCATAATAAAAGGCCTTTGTCTTTCCTCTATCCACCAACATTTCAGAAAGCCTATTTATTCACCTGTCATATTCCTTGCCTTGCTAGACACTGGGGGCAAAAATTTAAAAAAATCATATAATGTCCTGAAAAAAAATACAAAAAAATACAAAAAAATACAAAAAAAATCAAAAAGATTAAAAAAAATACAAAAAAAAGTGAAAAACAAAGGGAAAAAGAACAAAAAAAGTAAAGAAAAATGATTTGCCCTCTAGTGAAAACCTGGCAAACAGGAACTTTGGGCAAGTACCATGGTGAAAACCTAGCAAATAGGCGCCATGTGTAAAAATGATCATTGCTCTGTCATCTATCATGACCTCTAGCTATGCTTTCTCTCTACAGGTTTATCATGTCCTGACCCAATGTGTTGTTCCAGGCCTGTGATTGGTCAACATCATTGTCTTGCATACTCTGGTTTCTTGTGCATATGTTTTGGTCTTGGTCTCTATATATGTTTTTTAGATGTGCATTGGGTGCGTTCCCCTTGTCATGATCAATCACTGAAATCATAGAAATTGAAAAATGTCCTGAAATAATCCAAAAAAATTGAAAAATGTCCTGAAATAATCCACAAAATTTGAAAAATGTCCTGAAATAATCCAAAAATAATTGAAAAATGTCCTGAAATAATCCAAAAAAATTGAAAAATGTCCTGAAATAATCCAAAAAAAAAATTGAAAAATGTCCTGCAATAGTCCAAAAAAATTGAAAAATGTCCTGAAAAAATCTCTAAAAATTGAAAAATGTCCTGAAATAATTCAAAAAAATTGAAAAATGTCCTGAAATAATTCAAAAAAAATTGAAAAATGTCCTGAAGTAATTCAAAAAAATTGAAAAATGTCCTGAAATAATTCAAAAAAAATGAAAAATGTCTTGGAAAAAATCCCTAAAAAGTCATATAAAGTCTTGAAAAAATGAACACAAAAAAATTATTAAAACTCGAAAAGCATTTTGCAACCCTTTGTGCATAAGACAAATCACTGAGCATCCCTCCAATGACACGCAATCCAACACTACACTTTACTGCAAATCATGCATTAACATATGAACTTTTTCATTCAAACCAGACATTGAAACTGATCAAAATTGTCATATCAATCAACCTCAAAATCATTTGTCCTTGTCTCTACTATCATGGGTCTTATACAGGGTGTGGTATACTCGAAACCAAACTGTGTCCTGTCTTAGATGGGGTACCGCATTCCCTGAAACCAGACAGCATGATCGTCTTATCAACACTTTCAACTTTTGACAATGAAGATCAAGATGTTTGTTTGACTTGTTGGAATTAGTGAGTCTTATCATTTATTGATTTATCTTTGATCATGCTCCTATGTTGCTCGATGATGTCACTGAGTGATTTAGAGTGACCGGGATGGTTCATGGTCCCTTTCCTTTTTGTTGTTGTGATTGTTGTTTTTCTGTGATGTGTCTGTCTTTTGCAAAAAGGGTTGCATTTCAGCTCTGGCCTTCAATGCCATGATGCTACGCATCCATTTTGCTACATTAAAATAAAGGTTCTCACCTACAAAGTGGATTACTGAAAGCAAGTTTTTCTTCATCTCTAACTGTCCTCCATCTCATTTTCTTCTTACTAACATTTCTTCCATCCGTTTGGATAGTTAGTTCGGTCTAGTGCTCTGATTTCCCCAAACACATATGTTGCATCCTGCATCCATGTGGTTAGTACATTTGCATTACATCAAGGATCACATCAAGCATTTTATCCATTTCATATTATAAATGTATCAAAAACACATAAAAAATATATCCATACATGTTCCACAATAATACATCAATAGTGCATAAGTCATCCATACATAGAAAACAACTATAAGTCATAACACATTGCATCCCATCATATCGATGCATATCATATCATATATCCAAATAATATCAGAGTACAAAAATTGGATTGTCTGTCCTAAGTATGGCCCGCAGGCTGACTACATAATGTCAAACTACATCTATCCATCATAAGGAGCATGTGCCTCTATCACTAGGTGCTCCCTCTATCCTCCTCATCCCTGCCATGTCTCAAGGATGATGTCCCTCCTGGTCCTAGCTGTGGTGGTCTCATAGGTCCACTCACCCCCATGCTGCTCAATGACCTCCGAGAGCGTGCCCTGCTCTCTGTCCTTGATCGTGCCTGATATGAAGCTACTCTCTGCTCTAGTGGAACTGCACTCTCATATAGTGTCCTCCAATGGCGTATCTCCTCTTCGGTCTCTACCATCATCTGTGCCATCTCACGTGCACTAGCATCCCTAATCGACCCAATATACTCAGTGACTCTCTGTTCTTCTCGCTATGCCTGAGCTACTGCTGTATCTCGAGCCGCTGTAAGTCTAGCTATCTCTGCTCTGAACTGATCCTGCTTTGTCCTCAAGATGGCATTCTGTCTCTCTAAAGTCATAATGTGATCATGTTGACTCGCTATGGTCACCCTGCACATCTCCATCTCCTCTATGCTAGCTGTCTCCGGCTTTATGGGTATATCCTGCAATGACTCCTGATCGGCTACACCTAGCTCATAATCGTCGTCCCCCTCATCATCTCCATCCTTGTCGTCCCCCTCATCCTCATCCCCGCCCTCATCCTCCTCATCCTCATCATCTCCCTCCTCCTCTCCAGCAAGTGGGAAGTCCTCCTGTCTCCTAGGTACTGGAATGTCCGGATCTATCAATGGCACTAGCCGTCATCGTGCAAACCATCTCTCATACTCCTCTATCATCCCAACATCCTCCACATTTGATCTCCAATCCCACTATCTCTGTTGTAGCTGTGTGAAGTCAGCATATGCTATGTGTGGCTGAATCATACTCCCCCACTGACTCGTCTCTCTGTGAGATCAGGCAAAGTGTGCAATCCTCCTAGGTACATCCTGCCTCTCTCCAAACTATCGTCTGACTCTCTCTGGTAGGTACATCTCAATCACTCTCTGGCGATTCACTAGTCACCCAATCAGGTACCTCTCCTATCTACAATACAGTAGCTCATCACTATCATCTGACCATCTAGGGCAATCACGATATGGCCTCCATGTGAACTCTCTCAGTCTGTCTAGCTCGTGTCGCCAATACAATATGTATCCAAATGGACCCTATCTCAGTGCTCCCCCATAGCAGTACACATATGGTCGGTGTGGTAATACCTGTCTCTCTACAATTGATCAACATACGGCTATGTGCTCGAATGCCCATACCTGTAACAATGTGACTCCATAGCTCAAAGTCTGCACCCCCTGATATGCTATCTGATGCAACTGAAAATATAGCATAGCCAGTACACATGGTCCCCATGTGTACACCGTCCCCTCTATCACCATCCACTCTAGCACTCTTCCCCATCCAATTGAGAATCCATGTCCTCATCTGTCCCCTGCTAGTAGGCATGCTATCACCACATATCATCGATCATACTCTGATGCCATTGTCTCCCAACTGATCTCCCTCTCTGTGATATCCAAATCATCTGTGTCGCACTCAAATAATCTGCACAATGCATCTCTCCCTGTCACTGGGTCATACTCTACCATCTCTCCATGAATTGGAATGTGGAGGATATGCCATACATCCTCTAGTGTTACCGTCACCTCTCCAGTCGCCAGATGGAAAGAGGAAGTCTCTGAATGCCATCATTCTGCCAATGCGGTAAGCAGTCCTATGTTTGCCCTAATCTCAGGCATGAATTTGATATAGTATATTCCAAGTCCTGCTAATGTATCTCTATCCATGCTTCTGAGTCTATGTCGTAACATGAAGTAGTCTGGTCAGTTCTCCCGCGTGATCAATGGATACTGTCGACTCTGCATCACAATTGGGGCATATTTTGTCAGTTTTAGGGTTTGCTCCTATGGGTTGCATTTCCTCATTTCATCCACAAATCAGGGTGTTTCTAATCTCTTTTGACCTATCCTACCCTTATCCCCCCTTTTTGGCTCATTCGTATGCCATTTTTGACCAAATTAGGGTTCATAATGCACACCTGTGTAACACAACTTGTGCCTGTGTCCCCTACACAAGTGCAAAAGACCCTACACAAGCGCAAAATTCACCCTACACAAGCACAGAAGTCAGTTTCTACATTCCCTGTGGGCCTTGCAATGTCTCACAAGCCAGTCAAATTCATAAAATTGAAAATATGGTTTTTTGAGATACATACCGCTGCTCCCACGTCGTCCGGTCATCTGTATGTGCGTACACATTCTCCGAGGTGATCTGCCATTGGAATGTTTGCCATCTCTCTACAAGTGTCCTTTTCCAGAGCAACAAATTCTCCTCTTTGGTTAGTGCAAATGAGCAATTTTCACTCTCTTTGTTTCATTTATAGATCTTTGTCAGTGCATAGATGGACGTGCACTCTCTCCATCTCATGTTGGTCATGGTCTTTTGCATCATCAATTGCTTGTCCTTTGTGTATCCGATCTCCGATTGTCGGTCCGTTCGATCCTATCATTTTTATCGATCAATTGGCCTCTTTTCTGCATGTTTCCAACCAATTCCTTGAGGGGGCATGCATATGTCATTGTCAGTTGTCTAGGGCATTTTCAGTATTGTTCTTTGAAACAATGCTTAAAATCACATTGTCTCAAAGAGGGGCAAAATGTAGACGTCTAAAAATGGTCAATGCTTGCGGAATCATACTTTAACATTTGTGCATTACCTTATTTTAGGGTTTTTGTGTCGCATTAACATTTCTCCTATGATTCGCACTTGGTCTTTATCATTTGCGAGCATCGAGTCCTTCTTTTGCATTCCTCATTTATCTCACTTTTGATTTTGGTCTTGTTGATAACAAACTTCAGTCATGATTTTGATCGATCTTATCCTATCGCATCAATGTGCGTATTCATTTGTCATCATTTTGGACATCGTCAATCCTAGTTAGGGTTTTGTCCTCTTATCAATCTTGTCATCATGCGATCGATTTGCCATCGATCATTGTCATTTTCAATCTTATTATCTTGGAATCGATTTGTCATCGATCCTTGTCTTTTGATCAATTTGTCATCATGCGATCGATTTGTCATTGATCGTTGACATTTTCAATCTTGTCATTTTGCAATCTATTTTGTCATCGATCCTTGTCCTCTTATCAATCTTGTCATCATGTGATCGATTTGTCATTGATCGTTGTCGTTTTCAATCTTATTATCTTGCGATCGATCCTTGTCTTTTGATCAATTTGTCATCAATCTTGTCATCATGCGATCGATTTGTCATCGATTCTTGACATTTTCAATCTTGTCATTTTGCAATCTATTTTGTCATCAATCCTTGTCTTCTTGTCAATTTTGTCATTCTGCGATCGATTTGTCATCGATCGTCGTCTTTCTCAATTATGTCAATTTGGATCAATTAGTCATTGTTCCTCATCAATTGGCGCATTTATCAATCAGATCTCTTATCAGAATTGGTCCTTTGTCAGTCAGAATCATGATCGAATCGAATCGACATTAATTATCTTTCATCAAGACCTAATTGTCATTCTTGTATTTTCTAATTCATCTTCTAGGGTTTCATGATTTAGTCATTTAACCTTGTTTGTCATTTCTCCCTCTAGGTTAAATAATTTATTTATTTATCCTAGGTCTTCTTGTCACAATTAAATGTTTATTTAATTGGCTAACTAATTCTTCCATCTTTGTGAATTAATTAATAAATGAAAAATTGTTAATTAATTCACTTAATTCCTAATTTCCTCATTTTCTAAATTTTCTAATTCCTAATTTCCTCATTTTCTAATTTCCTAATTTCTAATTCATCTATTTTTCAATTCTCTCCTATTTTTCTCCTAATTTCATGGGAATGACATTTCAATTTGTCATAATTTGTCATAATTGATAATCAATCAATTTTGACATAGAAATTTGTCATGATTTTGTCATAATTATCAATCAATTAATCTTGCATAGAAAGTGCAAATTTGTCATAATTTGTCATAATTGTCATTCTTGATTTGAAATTTCCTTTCGAATCTCTTCATGCTAATTTTATCTTTTCTCCAATTTGTCTATAAATTGGATGAATTTCTTCAATCAAGATCCCTACCTGGTCGAATCAATCACGCTTTGAGTATTCTTGCACTACAATCTTGTCTACTTGCTTTCATATCATGCTTATGCACTAGTAGGTGAGATCCAGAAACAAAGTTATTTGAAGGAGAAAGAAGGACAATGGAGCCACAGGAAGGAGACATCCAAGTCTGCATTTGGTTTGCTTAGTTTTCAATCTTGAATGTCTTGTTTTCATGTCTTTATTGAGTGTGTTTAGGATTTATCATTGCATTTGAGCTTTTGTGATTGAGCTAGATTACTAATACTATTTGCTTTGATGATTTCCGATTTCCTATCATAAAGATAGATTAGGATTAGATGGAGGATTAAGATTAATAATTGGAGGACTATGGAGTAAAGGGTTTGGATGGGGAGTAGAGGTAATGTATGTGTTGTAGAAGGATGGGGATTGGGATGTAGATGGGTGGGGAGATGGAGGTATATATACTAGATTAGAGGAGTATGTGGATGGGGGATAATATGAAGATATGGATGGGGAATAAGATGGAGATATGGATGGGGAATAAGATGGATTTACCTTGTCAAAGGTAGAGGAAGGAGAAGAGATATGGTATAGATCAAGATTGGGTGCAATGTGTTGAGATGGAATGGGTGAAGGTGTGATAGGAGAGTGGGAGATTATGGGATTAACTTGGTATGTAGGTTCGTGAATTTCCATGAGTATCTTCTTATACCAAGTTTTGAAATTATGGGTAGTCATGTTGAAAGTGAGGGATTAGAAGATGATGTTAAATGAAGATGAGGATTAGGACTTGGCTTGGAATGATGATGGATTAAGACTTAGCTTGGAATGATGATGAATTAGATTTGAATATATTTGGATTGGATTAGTCCTTGGATTAGGACTTGATTGGATTTGATTGGATTGGATTGGTCCTTGGATTAGGACTTGATTGGATTTGATTGGATTGGATTGGTCCTTGGATTAGGACTTGATTTGGATTTGGATTTGGATTTGGATTGGATTGGGTTGAATTGGATTAGATTGGATTGAATTGGATTAGGAAGATGGATGGATTTCATTGATTGGAATTGGTTTGATTGGTTGGATTGGAGGAAGAATGAATATTAGTTGAGGAAGGATGATTGTTTGAATGGATGAAAGTGGATTGGGGGTTGGAGAGTTTCTTAGATAGATAGAAATGGATTATGATGGTAAGATGGAATTTGGAAAGAGGGATGATTGATTAGTTTTGGGGGATGGACTTGGCAAGAGATGTCAAGTAAAGAAAACACAATGGTCAAAAGAAGTTAGACTCAAAAGACACTCATGCTCCTTCACAACATATCCTATGGCAAGAAAAGACAATAGTCAATGGATCCCAATTGGTTTCCCAGCTATGCTTATCTAGTGTGGACACTTAGATGCTCGACCCCATTTGCTCCCATCCACGACACTCACTTCTTCGAGGCAGCCAATTATCAATTCCCATGAAAACTCCTCATGGAAAACTTTGTGTCTCTACTAAGGGCCGTAAAAATATGGGCAACTTCAGAGGTCCAACCTCCTGCACCAATGACTAGAAGGTTTTTGGCCACTATGCACAAGGTGTTTAGTAAGTCTTCTCGTTAGCAGCTACCCTTCGCAATTGTGCAAGTGCAATTGAAGCCTATAGCCCAACGAAGCACCAAGAACTTAGTAGTCACGCAAGCATGATTGAGATCTCTAGGATCCTACTAAGAACCCAATGTGAGAGTGAACTCTCATATAGCCCCAACCATTGACCCTTTCGTAGTCAATGGCCTATTTATTATAGTGAGTTGGGAACCCCAGGTCCGGGTGTACTCACTTGGGTCATTCCCCTCTTACCTTCTCAAAGAGAAAGTTGGGAGGGCAGGCTCGCTAAGGGTAAGCATGCAACAAACAAGAAAAGGTTTGAGGGTTGGGATTTTTGATTGTCTATGCAGACAAGAGCATACTCTCTAACCTCTACACTTTCCTCAAACACAAAAAGAAATAGTTCTTTTACCCCTAATTAAGATCTAGGTGCCTAGAATAAAATAATTTAAAAAAACACAATGTCTGGTCGGATTTTCTTAGGCAACCTACAAAACAACTTGATTAGTAGTTTGAAAATGAAGTCTTCAACAAGCGTCTTGCAAAAAGACAACAAAATGACAAAAATATATATATATTTTATTTTTTAGGAATGAGTAGAAAAACACGAATAAAAACTTTTCTACTAATGACAAATATGGATTTGGAGGAAAAATTTGATGGGCAAATGGAGTTTGACTATGTTTTTGCCACTTTCCAAGGGATAGACAAGCCTAAAAAGGGGATTTTGGAGGAGAGGTGAAGGAATGGAAAAAATTGTCCAAGAGGGACAAAGAAGCAAAAGTTGGAGATGGACAATGTGGGAAAATTTGGAGGTGATTGGATAAAAGTGGAAGGAGTTCTGGCAAACCCTAAAAATGGAGGAATGTGAGATTTTGGGCTTCAAAAAGTGGAATTTGGGATAAGGTCCCCAAGGAAGGAAATGCGCAAAATGAAATTGTGGGGGATCTAGTGGAGTTTGGAGGAAAACAAAGTCAAGATAAAGAAGATATGACTAAAAATTAGATGGTCATGCTAAATAGATTATTTAAAATTTAAACAGATAAATAACAGAAACATAAAAAATGCAGTCGGGCTGATTAGCAGGTGCTCGCATTGATACAACTAAAGTTAGCACCTAAAAATTTCAAATTCAAATTTTCACAGAAACGCGCGCTAATCCTAGAGTAGTCGCACTGAAACAGAAATAGAAGCGAGAAGAGAGAAGAATGAAGAAGAGGAAGAATGAGGAGGAGATAGAAGAATTTTTTGGGCGAATGCACTGAAGCCAAGGCAGTCGCGCTGAAACATAGTGGCGCCCAAAATTTTTGAAATTTTTCCTGTGGTCACGCCAAACCCGAGGCAATCGCGCTGATTAATAGTCGATCACACTGATTAAAAGTCGATCACGCTAATACGTGAACCTGTGAAAAATAATTCACAAAAACTTGCAAAAAGAGGTTAAATTCAGGGACATGTGTCCCATCGGGCTTGCCAAAATGTCTCACAATAAGATGGTTAGTGCCTGATTAGTATTTAATAAACACAAAAACCATTTAAATGAGATATCAAGAAAGATTTGAACAAGAACATCATGAAAACAAAATAAAACATAAGTATACTCATGAAGCTCCCATTGCAAGTAGCTCTTCCTTGTCCTCCTTGCCTCCACAAACTTTGTTAGCTCCAAAGTTTGACAAATGGAGAGTTGGAGAGAGAT
This sequence comes from Cryptomeria japonica, assembly GCF_030272615.1. NCBI lineage: Eukaryota > Viridiplantae > Streptophyta > Pinopsida > Cupressales > Cupressaceae > Cryptomeria > Cryptomeria japonica. The sequence continues at coordinate 555,792,133 of NC_081414.1, read as the reverse complement.
GAGTGAATGTGGATTGCTCTCCTTGTGCTCAACAAGGTAAGATAGATGGATTATTGGATCATTGGATTTGAGTGATGGATAGAAGGATTTGGATTGGATTTGAGTAAGGATTAGAAGAGGATGAGAGGAGAATAGAGCAGCATGAGGATGCACGAGACGTCCATCCTTTTGTGAGGATAATTGGCTCCAATTTATAGATTGGAGAAGGCCAATGGAGGGCCAAGATTGATTTGATTATGAAGGGTTGAGATTGATTTTGGATAGAAGGCATGGATCAAGGGTGCCTTGGGAAAATAAACAGGAATATAAGATTCCTTTGGAAAAAGGGGGGAGAAATTTGAATTTCAAACTTGAGGAATTAAAAATTTCAAAATAAGGATGCATTGAGGGATTCAAAAAAAATTGAATTTCTTTGAGAGATTCAAAGTTTGATGTGACATGAGTGAGAATTAAAAATTGGAGAATAATGATAATCATGATTATGAGAGATTCGAGGAGGATTAATTAGGTTGAGTGGGATTAGGAAAAATGATTTGTAGGAATCACATGACTAGGTTAATTAATTAGAATTAATTAACTGAGTGGGTTTTAGAGGAAATAATTATTGAGAGTACTTTAGAAGAATAGGATAAATTAATTTATTTGATAAATTAATTATTGGACTATAGTGATAGGATTAATTAAATTAGATTTAATTGATTCTGAGAGGAATAAGGATAACAAAATTAAGTTAATTAATTATGTTGATAGGCTTAAATTAATCAAATGTTAATTTTAGGTGTCTACACATACACTCTGGTAAACCCTTACCGACACTGGTTTAAAACATTACCAACAAAGCTTTCATTAATGAATCATGACATGATGCATAGTTGGTGTTGGTGCAGCTTCTTCATGGATTTCAGTATGTTGAAGATGTTCTTTGATCATGCTTCAACTGCTTGAAGACATTGCTTTGGCTGCATGGTGGACCCAAAATAAGTCTGGTACCTATCTAGGTTATGGATTGGTATCATGTTAATGTGTACTCTACACGTTATCGGGATGTTTCAAGAGGATTTACAGATCTTTTATTGTTGTTTTGGTCTTAAGCCGATGTGGCATATCATTGTAATATGGAATCATGTAATGATCTTATTGTAATATCTTTTAGGTGGCCGACCTAATTGGTTTAGGCCTTAGGGTTTCTATAAATAAGAGGTAGAAACTCTTTGTAGCATATCATGGTTATTGGAAAAGTCATGGTCAAGGAATGTAATGTGTGAATACTATGATATCATTCAGGCAGAGGAGTTGGTCGATCATTGGTGATTGAATTGGATTCAGAAGAGGATTTGGTCCTCTGGCATTGAGCTTAACCGAGACTGTAATCAAGCATGGTAGATGCTATTTCTAGCTCTTCACTTTATTGGATTGTTGTCCATTTATCTTGAGATGGTTGTAGCCTCTCTGTAGTCAGTGAGTCTCTTTTGTAATAAGAAGTACGCCCTAGGCAGTGTGCCTTCCTGCAAGTGTGGGCCCCTCATTGTAAGACATACTTTCTACAGAAGTATCATCTAACCATGGGTAGGATTTCCACCATGGTTTTTCCCTTTCCATGTTTTCCATGTAAAAATCATGGTGTTATGTGGTATGGTTGCTTTGCATTGATTATCTAGTTAATTGTTAAGTTGTATTGTTTACTGGTATCTGTTCTTACTGGCATCTGTATATGTTTTACCAGTACTTGATTTGTTTAAGGTTCTATTGTGGATTAAAAGTTATTATCTGTTAACAAATAATTCACCCCCCCCTCTCAGTTGTTCACCAGTTATCCTAACATGTTGTTGCCTAACCGGATGATGTATCTGCATTTTGGGTAAAGGAAGATAGGAGCATGAAAAGGATCTGAAAAAGCAAGTGTAGTGCTATTCAAATAGATTAAAAAACTCTTGTTGTTTTCTAACAATTACAACATATTGAAATCCCCTAATTGAGTAAGCTCTAACAAGCTTGGTTCTATTCAAGTCCTCTAACCGGGTGATCCATTATCTTAGATTTCAAATCCTCTACCGATGTTACTCCTTACAGAGTATTACTTCTGACAAGGCATTATAGTCAATCCCTTAACTGGTTGGTCCCTAACAGGATCTATTCTTAACAAGACCTTTGTAAAGATTTAATAGGCTAGGCTCCTAATAGGGCGAACTTTAGAAGAGTTCAGATAGTTATCTTGTGAGTCTCATCTCACTGTGGTTTTTCCCATTTGGGTTTCAACATCAAAAATATTGTGTCAAGTGGAGAATTTTTTTGTGGTTATGTTCTTAGGGTTGATTTGCTTAACTACTTAATCCACTTTGATAAATCATGATAATCAGAAGCATTGTGAAATGAAGTTTTACTTATGTCAGTAAAAGCATTTGGATGTTTATGAGTTTGAAGTTGTTTACTGTTAGTTCGTTGTAACAGTCAACTGGTTTATCTTGAGGGTTTTTATCTTGACTGTGATATTGCATTGATAGTTCTAAGTTTACTTTGAGAGATTGATTTTGAGATTGGTGGAGTTAGTATCAGTTTTTCTATCTACTGATTCACCCCCCCTCTCAATAGTTGACCGGATTCTTATTCTTTCGTCATACCATCAATTGGTATCAGAGCTAATCAGGTCCTCTAAGGTCTAAGCCTAAAAACTTGAGGTAAAGATCTTGCAGATCATGATGAAGAAGGAAGGTTCAAAGTTTAATAGAGAGAACTATAGGATATGGAGTGATAGAATGAAAATTTATATTAAGTCTAGGAAATCAATACTGGGAACACGTTGTTACTCGATATGTTGCACCTAGTGGGATTATGACTTATGATCAGAAGAAAGAGTAACAAGAAAACAATCAAGCATTACAGGCTATTGTCAATTCTTTGTCTGATGCAGAATATGTAGATGTTCATGGTCTAGAGACTACATATGGTGTATGGAAAAAACTTGAATAGATTTATAGTGGTGATGAACATGTTAAGATTGCTAAAGAAGAGAGTCTAAGAGGAAAGTTTGATGACATGCAGATGGCTGAAGGTGAGAATATCCAATAGTGTGGTCAAAGGATAAAAGAGACAGTCAGTGAAATTAAGAGTATAGAAGGTAAAGTGGAAGATGCCACAGTGATCAATAAGGTACTGAGAACCCTTCTACTAGTCTATGCTATCTGAGTTGTAGCAATTCAGGAGTTAAAGTCTATTGATAAAACTAAGGTAACCCTTGACTCCATCATTGGCAAGCTTACTACTTTTGAATTAAATGGTTATGATGGTAATGTACAGAAATCTAAGTCTGCATTTAGAGCTTCTATTTCTAACCCATCTATGAGGAAAAGTAGAGATGTCAGTTAGAGTTATGAATCTAGATCTAGCAGAGAAGTTGATGATGAAGACAATTTAGTTAAGCTTGAAGCATTGTTGGCCAAGCAGTTGCCCAGAGGTACTGGTAAATATAGAGGTAAATTACCTTTGAAATGTTTTGAATGCAACAAGATTGGACACATAGCTGCAAACTATCCTAATAGTGATAATGAGCACAAACAAGAGAAATTCAAGAAGTATAAGGGTAAAGGAAAAAGAGATTGTCTTATTGTTGTTGATGGTGGTATCACTGATGAGGAATATGATGGTGATGCTAATGAAGATATTGTGTTTGTAGCCATTAACGAGGATATATCTGATCAGAAGTTGTTAGTATCTTGAATGGATAACTCTGATGATTGGATCATTGATAGTGGTTGTTCACATCACATGACTAGTGATTGAAGAAAATTTATTTCTTTGAAGGAATTTTATGGTGAAGTTGTAAGATTTGGTAATGACTCACCCTACATGGTTAAAGCTAAGGGAACTATTTCTCTTAATGGAAAGAGCAGTGCAGGTGATGTCTACTGGGTTGAAGGTTTAAATCATAATCTTTTGAGTGTGGCACAACTCAATGACAGAGGATACCCATTGGAGTTTAAGAATGGTATGTGCAAAATCTATGGGAGCAAAGATGAACTGATTGCAACCCAGAAGCAAACTAAAGGTAACCTGTTTCACCTTAATCCTAAAGTCAGCAATTGATTAATTGCAAAGATAGATGACAGTTGGCTTTGGCATAGGATATTTTGTCATATAAACTTTGATAACATTGTTAAAGTGAGTAAGTCGAAGATAGTGAGAGGTTTTCCTTAGTTGGACAAACCGATTAATGCTCTATGTAAGGAATGTTAGTTGGGAAAGATGACATCCTCAACTTTCAAGAGAAAATCTTTTTCAGCAGAACATCTGTTAGATTTGGTTCTCACATATCTTTGTGGACCAATAAGGATAAAAAGTATTCAAGGTGATAGATATTTTATGATCTTCACTGATGATTTCTCAAGGATGATGTGGGTCACATTCTTGAAGGATAAGATTGAATCTTTTAGTAAGTTCAAGGCATTCAAGGCCTTAGCTAAGAAGGAGAGCGATAAGAAGATAAAGTGTTTGAGGACTGATCAAGGCAATGAATTTACTTCTAAGGAATTCACTAGATATTGTGAAGAAAATGGTATCAAACAACAACTTTCTACACTGAGGAGACCACAACAGAATGGTATCACAGAGAGAAACAATCAGTCAGTTGTTGATGTTGCTAGGACAATGTTGATACAAGGAGGTGTAGTGAAAACCTTTTGGAGGGAAGCTATCAGCACAACTGTCTAGACTATGAACCAGATTTTGGTAAAGAGAGGTAAGGACAAGACTCCTTATGAATATTGGTATGGAAGATCACCTAATGTTATTTATTTCAATATATTTGGTAGAAAATGCTATATTAAGAGAGGTGACTATGTTAGCAAGTTTGAGGCTAAAAGTAATGAAGGTATATTTCTTGGTTATTCAACCAAGAGTAAGGCCTGCAAGTGTTTTAACAACCAGATAAAGAATTATTGAGAGTGCTGATGTTCGAGTGAATGAATATCCTAAAGTCTCAAAGGAAACCAGTTTGGAGAAAAAGGATGAAGATCCTTGCATTTTGTTTTTGGATCTAGAAACTATGAAACTTGAAACCGATAAAGCAAATACTGATGTACCAGCTCAACCATAATAGATAAATTCAAAAGAAGATGATGATAATGAAGAAGATGAACCTAAAGATAATGATCATGCTATTTTGAGATATGTGAGATACTATTATTCCCAGATATGTGAGATACTGTTATTCCAAGATAATGATCATGTTATTCTGAGATATGTTAAGTCAGAATTTTTGAATGGGATACTAGAAGAAGAAGTATACATTAAGAAGCCAGATGGTTATGCTTTGACTGATAAGAAACACATGATATTCAGATTGCATAAGGCTTTATATGGATTAAAGAAGTCACCGAGAGCATGGTATGAAAGGCTTCATACACATCTGATGAAGATAGGTTTTTTGAGAACTAGTGAAGATAGAAACATATATCTAAAATCTGAAGGAGATAAAATACTGGTCAGCTAAGTATTTGTAGATGATATCATATTTGGAGGTAATGATGACATGAGCAATGATTTTGTAGATGAATGAAAAATGAGTTTGAAATGTCTCTAGTGGGTGAAATAATTTTTTTCATAGGTTTGCAAATACAACAAATGAAGAATGGTATTTTCATCACACAGTCTATGTATGTGAAAGAGGTCTTGAAGACATTTGGTATGAGTGATTGTAAACCAATTGGGACACCAATGGTTGCAGGTTGTAAATTGTCTATGGAAGATGAATCCACATCTATTGATGAGAAGGAATACAGGTCAATGATTGGAAAATTGCACTATGTTGTTCACAGTAGACTGGATATAGCTCATACAGTTGGCCTAGTTGCTAGATTCCAGAAGAATCCTAAGGAAACACATTTGATAGCAACCAAGAGGATTTTTTAGATATTTGAAAGGTATTGTTGACTATGGATTATAGTATCCATATGGAGGAAACTTTGACTTCAAGGTTTACACAGATGCAGATTGGGTAGGAAATGTTGATGACAGGAAAAACACAACCGGTGGAGCATTTTTTCTTGGAGGAAGACTTGTTTCATGGAGTAGTAAGAAGCAAATTTGTACATCACAATCTACTGTTGATGTTGAGTATGTTGTAGCTTACATGAATTGTACCCAGGCTATCTAGATGAGGCACATTTTGGAAGGTTTTAAGATGAAGATTTCAGAACCTATAAAAATCTTATGTGATAATACAAGTGCCATAAATATTTCCAAGAACCCTATTTTGCATGCACAAACCAAGCATATTGAATTAAAGTATCATTTCTTAAGGGAAAAAGCATAGAGTAAAGACGTGATCTTGGAGCATGTTTCTACCAAGGAGCATCTTGCAGATATCTTTACTAAACCTTTGCCTAAGACTACTTTTGAGTATCTTAGAAGTCAGCTAGGGGGTGGGTTGTACCCCTTCATGAGGTCAGTTGAGCATGATGTAGATTACATCAGTCCTAGAGATACTTGCAGAATTTTACAACAGGATTGGTGTAGAAGTGGAGTTATTCCATTGGGGGAGCATCAAGTTGTAGGTTGTTGATGCTAAATAGTGAAACTTGACATTGCATGTTTTACTTTCAATTTGGCATTGCTGTCAAAGGGGGAGAAGAGCTATGTGATTTGTATGATTGACAAAGAGAACGAAGACAAGTTGAACACAAGGTGAATACTTGGTAATGTAAACTGAGATTCCTATTCACAATCACAACAATCAATGGTATTGATATTTGTATTGCCATCAATGCCAAAGGGGGAGATTGTTGACATTTGCATGAAGATTGCATTAATGATATGTTATGTTGTCATTGATGTCAATTAACCGGTAATGATATTGTTGATGTTGTTGTAATGATATTTTGTAACTAGTAGGAAGAATTTGTGGAGTGAACCAGTATTGCTATGTATCGGAGAGTTGAACTGGTAAACCCTACCTATTGATATGATAAACCCTAGACAATTAAGTTTGGTGAATTGGTTATATTGGTTTATGATCTGATGATGAGCGGTAATGATTATGACATGTATGATTATTGTATGAAGAGAGTTTCAAAGAGAATTTGGTGTGTTGATGAAATGGTTTTTGTCTAGGGAATGAGCAAGTATATTTCATGTAATGCAAAGCACATGATGAGTTACTGAGTTTGATGAAGTGGTGATCAAGGAGTGGTCAAGGTTTTTTTGATTGATGTACAAAGATTGCTATGTAATCCAATGGTCATACTTGAACCAACTTGTTTGTAATCTCTATGAGATAATTAGGTTTTTGGTGTGTTACTGACCTAATTGATTTGTTTATAAGGTCGATGAGTTATTTAATTTCAGAGTTGGAAAAGTGTAAGTTGAGTGTGTGGTTGTCGAACCAGATGATGTATCTGTAGTTTGAGTAAAGGCAGATAGGGGCATTAAAAGGATCTGAACAAGCAAGTATAGTGCTATTCAAACAGATCAGCAAACTCCTGTTGTTTTCTAACAATTACAACAAATCTAAATCCCCTAATTGTGTAAGCTCTAACAAGCTTGGTGCTATTCAAATCCTCTAACCGGGTGATCCACTAGCTTGGATTTCAAATCCTCTACCGAGGTTACTCCTTATAGAGTATTGCTTCTAACAAAGCATTATAGTCAATCCCTTAACCGGGTGGTCCCTAATAGGATCTGTTCTTAACAGGAATTTTGTAAATCTTTAATAGGCTAGGCTCCTAACAGGGCGAACTTCAAAAGAGTTCAAATAGTTATCTTGTGAGTCTCATCTCACCGTGGTTTTCCCATTTGGGTTTCCACGTCAAAAATATTGTGTCAAGTGGTGAATGCTTTTGTGGTTATGTTCTTATGGTTGATTTTCTTAACTACTTAATCAAATTTGATAAATCATGATAACCGAAAGCATTGTGAAATGAATTTTTACTTATGTTAGTAAAAGCATTTGGATGTTTATGAGTTTGAAGTTGTTTACTATTAGTTTGTTGTAACAATCAACCAATTTATCTTGAGGGTTTTTATCTTGATAGTGATATTGCATTGATAGTTCTAAGTTTACTTTGAGAGATTGATTTTGAGATTGGTGAAGTTAGTATCATTTTTCCTATCTACTGATTCACCCCCCCTCTTAGTAGTTGACTGGATTCTTATTATTTCATCATACCATCATTCTAAGGTTATTATTCATAGTGGCAGTTCAAATAATTTGGCCTCCGAGGAGATGGTGAACAAGATGAAGTTGAAGAGGTTGAAACACCATAAACCCTACCAGATAGCATGGATTTGGGCTGATCATAAGATCTTGGTAAGTGAGAAATGTTTGGTTAAGTTGAAGATAGGAGAGTACTATGATGAAGTTTTGTGTGATATTATGCCTATGGATGCTTTCCATGTTTTGTTGGAAAGGCCCTGGCAGTATGATAGACAGGCTATGGATGATGGGAGAAGGAATATCTATACTATTGTTGCAAATGAGAATAAGCAAAATTTGTTGCCTCTGAAAGAAACCCTAAGAAGTGAGATATGAACGAGTGTCAAAATCTGTTTGGTCAATGGGATAAATTTTATAGATGGGTTGAAGAGTGAAAATATGTATTATGCATTGATACCCAAGGAACCTAATTTGAAATCGAAGGAAGAACAAACAGAGGAGATAAAAGAGTTGTTGATAGAGTATGAAGACATCATTTCAGATAATGTACCTAATGGATTACCCCTTGTGAGAAGCATAAGTCATTTCATGGATTTGATTCCCATAGCTAGTTTACCTAATAAGGCAGCACACCAGATGACACCGACAGAGAATGAAGAGTTGAATAGGAAAGTGTAGGAGTTGTTGAGGAAAGGTCTGATTAGAGAAAGTCTGAGCCCTTATGCAGTACCTACTATTTTGGTAGTGAAGAAGAACAGAGAATGGAGGATGTGTACCGATTCAAGAGCAATAAACTAGATTATCGTGAAGTACAGATTTCCTTTGCCAAGGATGGATGACATAATGGATTGTTTGAGTGCAACTAGATATTTCACAAAGATTGATTTGAAGAGTGGATATCATCATATTAGAATCAGAGAAGGTGATGAATGTAAGACAACATTTAAAACAAATGAAGGATTGTATGAGTAGTTGGTAATGCCCTTTGGATTGACTAATCCATCAAGCACTTTTATGAGATTGATGAACGAGGTATTGAAGAAATTCTTGGGTAAGTTTTTTATTGTATATTTAGATGACATTCTGATTTTCAGTAATACAAAAGAGGAACATTTGTTGCATATGAGACAAGTTTTGCAGAGACTAAGAGAAGAAAAGTTGCTGATTAATCTTAAAAAGTGTAGTTTCATGAAGGAAGGGCTTGAATACTTGGGTTTTGTGATATCCATGGATGGACTAAAGATGGACCCTAAGAAAGTGAAATCAATTGTTGAATGGAATACATTGGAGAGTATTGGAGAGGTAAGATCTATTGGAATCCAAGAACACCAAGAGGGGGGACTGAATCAATGTTCTATCAGAATGATCAATTTTAACTTTATTAAAACATGCATTCACCAATTGATAAGCTGATACACATATAAATGAAAGAAGTAAAGTAATTAATAAGACAATCACACAAATGAATACCATAACATAGAGAATTATACTTGGAAAACCTCAAAGAGGAAAAACCATAGTGGGATTTGTGACTCACAATATCAATCCATCGGCCATATGAAAAGATATTACAAAGAATGGAGGCCTACACTGCACTTGAAGGAAGGCTTACAACCTAGAGCATACTTCTCATCACAAAAGAGTCTCATTTAATATAGTCACTTTGAATAAAAAAACATATAACCGAGCTCATATAATGCATCTGCTATGCCTGATTGAGTTCTGGTTCAAGCTCTATTTGTTTTGGTTCTAATACCCTAAACCCTTACTAGAATAACCTCTTACATAATCAACATTCCTCACATTACAATTATCTCTCTTTCACTAATATTCCATTACTTCATATCACAAAATGATATAATCAACTAACCTATATACCTTTACAATCCTTCATGCCTTATGTCGGCTTACATAGATAATTACAAAACAAATATACATGCTAGCTCAATTACATATATAAATAAATATCAAAATCAATTACCAATTGTTGGATCTCCCAAACGATGTTGGCCTCCAATACCGGTATCTTGATAAAGTCATGTTGGCTTGCAATGTCAGTACCCAAAGAATCCTTCCTATCAGTGAAGAAACCTACTGGTGCTGGTGTCGGTGAAGTATTTTCTGGTGAACAACCAAACCAAGGAATGAAAGGCAAAACATGTTGCCATCAATGACAACATATTGAAACCAATCAAATGAGTGTCAATTGCCAACAATCTCCCCCTTTGGAATTGATGGCAACACTCATGTGAAAAATGATAATGGTTTCCCTCTACCGGTTTTACTCTGAGACTACTCCCCCTGAGCTGAATATACATTTGTGATCATGATCTAAACAAAATACTCCATACCTCCATATCTCCCGATGTCAAGAATATATTTTTCACCTATACCTCCCCCTTTGACATCAATGCCAAAAATATACCAAAAACTGGGATGAAGAATGAAAAACTGTACAAAGAATGTCCCAAAACACCTTACTGGAGCTGAATTTATTTAAAATTTAGATAGGCTTTCTCCAAAAGTTTTAGATTGTTGGTATTATGGATGTGTTGCATTAGTTTTTTCATTGATGTCAACGCTTATCCTTCTGGAGATCTACATTGTTGATTTAACATTATGGTTATATTGGTATACCATTGAACCGACACATTATGTTCATTGACAAGATCAGTGACTTATGCACAGTCACCGGTATATTGTTCATTGGCAAGTTATATGGTTCACCGGCACTGATGATGACTTGTTATCATCTGGAGATCACTTGGTTATGTTGAAGACATGGTTTGGATACTTGGTTTTTCTATTTTGGTATAATTGGGTTGACATATTTAATGTTACCGATAAATTGGCCTAGGTTATGGACCGATATGCATTATCTATTCTAGATCAGGATGACATGTTATGGAGATGATTTATTGATTGGATATTGTTGTAAATATATTGAGTTGACATGATGCATCACATCAAGACTTATTTGTAATTGATTTAATTGTAATATTCTTAGTGAGCCGACCTACACATATGGTCTTAGGTTTTGTATATATGTAAGATCTCATTTGTGAGATAACAAAATAAGATATGGTTATGGTATGGTATTGTAACATGGTATGTGGGAATTGTCCTATGAACAATAACAATAACTATTCTGTGAACACACCATATCATAGATAAATTGTATTATCAACAAAATTATGAGGGAGCACAGCCAGAAGGAAATTTGAATTCTGCTAGAAGGAAATTTGATTTCTAGTGAATAGATTTAGTAATGGAGGGAGTAGCCAGAAGGAAATTTGAATTCTACCAATGGAGGGAACAATGAGGTCGGTTCCTATGGTTTTTATACCTTTGGAACTCAAGGATGAGTGATGGATGATGAGGATAGGAGACTGGATTGGGACCCACAGCATCGGGACCCTCCTCTTGACCATAAAAAGATAAAAGATTCATCAAAATCAGGTCTCGAGGGTGTGAAAGATGACTTGGAAAAGACTATAAAGGTGAAGGCTCTCAAACCCTAGAGTGGTCTATTTGCAATCAAACATACTAGAAAATTGTCCTTCCCCTCTGTGGAAGATATCTCTGATAAAAAAATGGGTAAACTAGCTATTGTTGTTCCAGACTTGGTCATTGATCATAGCATTTCTTTAATGGCCTTTTCTCTAATGGAAAAGTTTGTTGGACCACGACCCAATATTGAAGATGTTAGATCCTTTGTTAAGAGAAAATGGAGGCTGAAAGGATAGGTTGATGTTTCAGCCCTATCAAGGGGTTTTTTTTGTTTTTTCCTTCTCTTGTGGGGAAGATCTGGAAATGACATTAAGCGGCGGACCATGGATATTTGGCAAATTGTCATTATCCTTGAGGAAATGGTCTCCAAATATGGAACTCAATAACTCTTTCTTTGAATCTGTTGTGGTCTGGGTAAGGTTTCCCGGCTTGCTTCTTGAATTCTGGGTGGAGGATGTTTTTTCAGGTATTGCAATTTTCTTTGGGGAGCTTGTTGCGATAGATCCAATGACTACAGCTCGAAAGAGACTAGTTTATATGAGAATCTGTGTCAATATCTCTTAGAAGATGGATCTTCCTATTTCTATTGATATAAACTCCAAACTTGGGTTATGGGAACACACAATAGAGTTTGAGTCCCTCCCCTTTGTGTTCTTTTCTTGTAAGAAAGTTGGACACTGGGCTAAGGCTTGCCCTAGTAACCCTAGAAAACCTATGAAGGCTAATAATCCTCATAAATAGGTATGGAAAGAGAAGATAAACATTAAGGAGGATAACAGAGTGGAAGGAGGAAGTGGAAATCCTAGTAACCTAAAAGGCTTAACAAAAGATGATAGGAAAGCTAATCCTCTTAAGGTTCCCCTTTTGAAGGAAGATAAAAAAGGATGAAATTAGTGGATTTGAGATCAAAACTATCAATAATTTTGAAGTTTTATAGACTCAAGAGGAAGATAATATAATTATTGAAGAGATTCTTGAAGAAGGTGAGATTGATGATATAATTGAACCCCAACATGAGGCCCTTCAAGGTTCAGTAATGAAAAGTAAAGAATGCCCAAATGACTTTGAAGACCCTGAAATTAATGTTGGAAGGAAGAACAAGTTCGGATCACCTCGGGTTAACCTAAACTCTTTATTTCAGAATGCTGGAGCTGACATGCCCACTTCATCCCACAAAGGAGGAGAATTGTGGAATATCATGCAAGATGGTCACAAAGATGAACATGAGGAAGAAATAATAGGGAATGGAAAAAAGAAAAATAAGAAGGCAGGATTCCCTAATAGGGTTAAAACTAAGACCATAGCCAAGGTAGATATTTGTCTCTCCAAATCTCCGCAGGGTCTTAAACCCATGAAATGGCATAGGGACCAGGAGTGAAAGAAAAACATAATTTATGGAAGGCAGCGAACTATACAAGAATCCTGCTCCCAGGTTCCCAAATGAAGGTAATCTCTTGGAACATTTAAGGCCTAAATGGTCTCAACAAATAGGATATATTATGGAATCTTATTAGAGATCACAAGCCGGACATCATCCTTATTTAGGAAACCAAAATGAGTAAGGAAAAAGTTGAGAATTTAAAATTCTTTAAAAACGGAGGAGTCTGTGGTAGTAGCTCGAATGGGGTTTCAGGTGGGGTGGCTATTTTCTGGAACAAGAAAACCATTTTAGGAGATATGATTGATGAAGATGGTAAAATTATATCTATGAAAGTTAAAAGTATCAATGAAGAAAAGGAATGGGTGGTTACTAACATTTACGCCCCTAATTCCAAAGTGGCTAGGAGTAAATTTTGGGATAAAATCCAGCAAAAAAGAAGTTTTTTCTCTCAGGATAGCTGGCTATTGATGGGAGATTTCAATACTCCTTTGCAAGGAACTAAAAAATTTGGGGGAACTCAAGCCCAACTGGATAGCAGAACTGATTTGATTGATTTCATCAATGCCAATGCTCTTATTGATACTAATCTCACTGGAGCTTCATACACTTGGTCTAATCGAAGAGATGGAGAAGACCTCATTCAGGTAAGGCTTGATAGATCCCTTATTTCTCATGATGGGATCCTTTCACATAGATGTTCTCTATCAGTTGTTAATAGAATTGGCTCAGATCATTATCCCATCTCATTTGTTGCTGAGTCTGTTAAGAGTAAAAAGTGTTTTCCTTTTTGGTTTGAAAAAATGTGGATTTCTCACCCCTCGAAAAAATCCATTGCCAAATGGTGGAATATTGATGTGGATGGAACAACCATGTACAAAGTTGCTAAAAAACTTAGAAACATCAAAGATAAAATTAAGATCTGGAATAAGATGGTTTTTGGTGATATTTTTGAATTAAAAAAAAAGCTGAAGGAGGAATTAGAAAAGATCCAAAACTCCATTCAGAAAGATGGCTATAAAAAGTATCCCAAGGCTAAGGAAGATGATATTTTAGTCAACTTCACAACATAATATCAGGGGGGGAAATCTATTGGAGATAGAGATCCAGGGCTATTTGGTTGGAAGCTGGGATAGAAATACTAATTTTTTTCACGTGACCTCCATGAAACATAAAGTTTCGAATAGAATTTCAAGATTAATTGCTAAGGATAAAATTATTCTTAAGGATGATGACATTGGGGATGAAGCTGTTAGTTTCTTCTCCTAGCTCCTCACTAGCAGTAAGGAGATTGAATTTTCTAAGCAACAAGACCTAGTTGATAACATTCCCCAAATTATTGAACCTCACTAGAATAAGGCCCTTTCTGCTATCCCTTCTGCTGAAGAAATCAAAAAAGCGGTTTTGTCTTTTCAAGGGGATAAGGCTCTAGGACCTGATGGCTTCCCCATGTTCTTTTTTCAGGAATTTTGGCATATTGTGGGAAAAGAGACCGTCAATGTTGTTAAAGAATTTTTTGGATCAAGAAAAATCCTTAAGGAAATCAATTCTATTTTTATTGCCTTAATTCCTAAGGTGGCTGGGGTTGATTCCATGGGAAAATTCAGGCCAATAAGTCTTTGTAACTTCTTTTTATAAGATTATTTCTATAGTCATGACTTCCAAACTTTTGACTATCATCCCCTTTATCATCTCAGAGGAGCAAAAAGGATTTGTCCCTAGTAGGCAGATTTTGGATTCTATCATCCTTGTGCATGAGAATATTCATTCTCTTAATGTTGCCAATAAAGAAGGCTTTCTGATAAAATTGGATTTGGCTAAAGCATATGATAGAGTGGAATGGTAGGCTCTTTTCAAAATTATGGAGGCCTTTGGATTTGATGAGAAGATAATCAAAATTACTAGAGAGCTGATATCCACCCCAACGTTTTTGATTCTCATCAATGGGACTTTGTCTAGATTCTTTAAATCTTCTAGGGGGCTCAAGAAAGGAGATCCCATCTCTCCCATTCTATTTATCATCTTGGCAGAAAGTACAAGCAGAGTGATCCAAAAATTGAAGGTGAATAAATCTATTAAAGGCCTACAACCCTCCTCTGCCAATGTGTCTTGTACTCATCAACAGTTTGTTGATGATACAATTTTAATGGGATGCTCCTCTGTTGGGGAGTTTGTTGCCTTCAAAGGTTCTCTTAGCTCTTATTCTTTGGCTACAGGTCTACAAGTTAATTGGGAGAAGCCTGCTATATTTTTCATGAACACTCCTATTATAAGGCATTAGAGAATTGCTAATATCATTGGGTGCAAGGTGAAAATGCTCCCCTCCACTTATTTGGGTCTCCCTCTGGGTTTAGTTCCTCAAAACTCATTCTAGAATTTGTTAATTGACAAACTCAACAAAAAACTAGCTAGTTGGAAAGGTTCCATGTTATCTCAAGCAGAAAAGTTGCAGCTCCTTCAAGCTACTCTTCAGAATATCCCTGTCTATGCTCTCAGTCTATTTGGTATTCCGGCTAAGTTTGTTGAAGCTTTAGAGAGGATTCAAAAAACATTTCTTTGGTCAGGGGTAGAAGGAAAAAAAAAAGGATTGCCTTGGTTGCCTGGGACAAAGTGTGTAAGCCTAAGAGCAAGGGAGGTTTAGGTATTAAAGCTCTACTTGCTAGATAGATATGGAGGGCTTATGGCATTAAGAAAGATTGGAATTGGGTGTGGTTTGACAAATATATTCATGACCAACCTCTCCATTCTCTTCTATACTCTGAAGACATGCTTGTTGGGTCTTTCATATGGAATAGTATTATCAAATCCACAAAAGTTGCCAAAGCTGGAGCTGGATGGGTCCTTGGCAAAGGTGACAAAATTAGATTCTGGGAGGATGCTTGGTTTAAAGATGAACCTCTCTTTAATCAATATTGTAGTCAATTCATTGATGAATGTAAAAGAAGGTTTGGGTCTATGGTTTGTAACTATTGGAAGGAGAACAGATGGGTAAGGCTGGATGCTATTTATACTCGGTTTTTGCTGCTTCAACAGAATCTACTATCCTTTTCTATTAATAAAGATTTAGATGATGTGTTTCTTTGGAAGAGTAATCCTAGGGGTAACATCACTGTTGCCTCAGCCTATAAAAACACTTTTACTCAGATCAGCAACCCAATATGGGTTAAAATTTGGAATAGAGTTCTTATTCCTAAAATTAACATGTTTTTTTGGCTTGCTACTCAAAACAAGATTCTTATTATTGATAATTTGGCCCGTAGAGGTTTCATGTTTCCTAATAGGTGTGAGCTATGTCAGAAAGAGGAAGAATGAGTGGATCACTTGTTTATCCATTATTCCTTCTCTTGGGAAATCTGGAGTAAATTTTGGGTGAAATGGAGAGTTGATTGGGTCATGCAAAATAGTCTCAAGGAAGTTATCTGACAATGGATCTTTCCCACTAAATTTCCTCTAATCAAGAATCTTTGGTCCTTGATTCTTCCCATGACCTGCTGGTATATCTGAAAGGAGAGAAATAACAGAATCTTTAGAGAAGCTAAGTGCACATCTTAGGTGGTTTTTGAAAAAAATTGCAAGGCTATAAAAGAAAACATTAATATTCCTCATAGAAACAACAAGCAATGGTTTTTTGCTGACATGAATGATATTGAGAAAGGTATCCTTACTAAATGGAATTTGATTCACAAGGTTTGCAAATCTGACAATAAGACTAGGAGAGAAAATGTTGTTTGGATATTTCTCAATTATGATTGGGTCAAGGTGAATTTTGATGGGGCTGCTAAAGGCAACCC
Source organism: Cryptomeria japonica (assembly GCF_030272615.1). Classification (NCBI taxonomy): domain Eukaryota; kingdom Viridiplantae; phylum Streptophyta; class Pinopsida; order Cupressales; family Cupressaceae; genus Cryptomeria; species Cryptomeria japonica. The sequence continues at coordinate 555,775,308 of NC_081414.1, read as the reverse complement.
TGGGAAGTCAGGAGGAGGAGGAGTCATCAGAAATTCTCAAGGTGTATGCATTGCCGTTGTTGCTTCTCCCTTTGGAGTTCAAAATAATCATGTTGCTGAAGCTCAGGCCATGTTGAAAAGTCTCCAGCTTGCTCAGGGCTTCAAATTTTAAAAATATGGTTGGAAGGGGATTCCCTCAATATCATTCAGGCTCTTAAAAGTACTGGCTCCTCCTCTTGGAATATATTCAATATTATTGAAAGTGCCAAAAAGATTTTAAATGATTATGATAGTATTCTCATATCCCACACTCTAAGGGAAGGTAATAAGGTTGGGAACCTTTTAGCTAATGAAGGGCTCTATTTAGAGGAGGATGCTAATTATATTGGAGAAGCCTAATGTAAAAAGAATGTTTGGGAGCAATTATTATTTGATCGTGTTAATGGTTCAAGTTAAAATCATAATTACCTCCTTGGGTCCGAATATCAAAAATAGAGATTGGGGTTATGCGAAGTGTTAGTTAATTATTTTTTTTAGGCATAGTTATTATGATCACTAGTGTGACGGGGCTTATCATAATAAGTGCTGGATCTTTGTGAACATTATTATTTACCTTTTTAAATTCAAGGAAGGCACTATGTTTTGTGAACCCTGTATTTTGCTCGAGAGCCTGCGCTTAAGTCTAGGTCTGTAGATTGTGAGTTATATTGTTGAAGACATTGACCTGCATTTCAACATGGGAGGTAACCTAAACCAGAATGAGCCCTTTGGTTGTGAAAACTGGAAAAGTGAGCGGAAAGTGTGGAGGAGGCTCCATAGACATGGATTTACAGATTACATGGAAAAGTTGCATGGAAGCAAAAAATCAATGTCTCAAGGCTTTGCTAAAGGCTGGAATAATAACAAAGTTACTTTGTTTGGGGAGACTTGGAAGATTGATGAGGATCTGGTTGTGGAGGTGACGGGATTACAGAAGGAGGGCACCAAGTTCTACAGAGATCAAAAGTTTGCTGCTAAAGCCATTAAAAACTTCCTGAAAACTGATGATGAGAAGGTTCATCTTGCCAAGAAAGACAATGTCTCTTACTACCTCCCTCATCAGGTAAAGTCCTTTTGGCAGAAGAAGCTTAGGGTTTTGATGGAATTCCTGACTGTTGAAAGTAGATTTACAAAATTTTATAATTATCACTTTTCTATTCTTAACCATTTTTGTCACAGGGTTAAGATTTCTTTGCCATTTTAAAAACTGAAATCTTATCCCATAGCTCATCAAGGGCTCATTCTGCTCATTTATGAACACCTAAAGAAAAAAACTAGGGTTAGCCAGCATGATCATCTGGTGACAAATACTCATATTTCAGATAGTCATAATGATTCTGAGTCTAATGATGATTTGTCAAATGTTCTTATCCATAAAAAGGGAGGGTTGATACTATTAAAGTGGACATAGATATGGAAGCTAGAATGGAGGAGGAATAGGGGAAGGAGGTTGATAATGAAGTAGAGAGTGAGAATGTTGGAGAAGAGGAGGAGGGGAAAAGAGATGTTTATGCAGAAAAGCCTGATTCTAACCCTATGGTCTCGGATAGCAAGAATGTTGTCCAGAATTCCATGAAGGCAGCTAACCCTAAATCTGTGAGCTCTGAGTAGGGAAGGGATACAATGGATTCCATTTTGAATGTAGCCCGAAACTATACTCTGGAATCTTTCAATTTTTAGAAATGGGTTGATGAAAATATAACTAGTATTCAAAGTAAACAGAGATATATGGAGGATAAGATTCACAATTTGATTAAGGATACTAATTCTGGGAAAAAGAGTGTAGAGATGGAAACCAGCGAAGCTGAGGATGAAGTTGAGATGCAGGACTAGTCAGAAAAAGAAATTATAAAAGGTGATTTGAAACATCTGGAGGATGTGATCAGAATTGTCAAAGATAAGGCCGAGGTTAACAACGATACCATCATCAACCAGGTTGCTAAAACTGAGAAGGCTTTGAAGAATTTTATGAATCATAGTCTTGAGGTCTTGAGGATCTCATCTCAAAATATGAATGCCCTGGTGGATTGTTTGGAGAAGAAACAACAGAATAAAGATATGGTTATCATTGATGATATGCCAACCTCTAGCTCTACCCCCCAAATTTCTAGGTGAAGGACCAGGCAGACGACTTGTGATTTGGAGACAAAGATGAAAGACATTTAGTTGAAGTAGGAGAACAAAGATCTGAGAGAAGCTGCAAAGGCTATGATGTTATTGGTTAAGAATGCAAAGGAGTCCGTAAAAGTTTTTATTTGATATGTAATCCTGGTCTTTGGTTTCCAGTCTCTTGCTAGCTCTGTACTGTTTTGTTTCTAGTTGTTGGGTTTTCTGCTGGTCTTTTTGCAGCTTTTTTGTTTTTGTCATATCTTCTCTTGTTTCTTTCATGCTTAACCTCCATTATGTAAGCAGGTTTCGGGTCCCTTAAAACTTGATTTTCCTTAATAAAAAACATGGTATGTGTGAATATTGAAGATCATATGAGCAGACCATAGAGAAGGTTCAAGGAAGGTTTAAAGGTGTTTATCATAGCTTAATCGGTACTGAATCTAGCATTGGAGATGCTATTTTGAGCAGTACATTATTCTAGGATTTAACCATCCTACTATAGTCATTGCGACTCCCATTTGAGTAGTGTGCTCTAGGCAGTTGGCCTTTCTGCATGTGCAAATCCCATTTGTATACACATACTATCTGCAGTAGTATCATCTGATTGTGGGTAAGGTTTCCCACTGTGGTTTTTCCCCTTACAGGGTTTCCAAGTCAAAATCTTTGTGTTATGTGTTGTGGATGTTGTTTCTCTTTTTGTTTTATGCATTAAGTTTCACCGGTATTGATATTAACTACTAATTTGTTTATCAACAATAAGTTTGGTTTACCGGTATTAAGTATCAAGTTTGATTATGTTATAATTGGGTTGAAATACATTGACAACTGATTCACCCCCCCCCCCACTCTTAGTTTCCTTCTGGTTGCTAACATAGATAAGTATCCCAACCTGATTTGAGTGTGCAAAAAATAGATACAAGTCCATTAAGCATGTGAGCATATGACTCTTTATCCTTAAGCTTTGCTAGTGTGGGTCTACCAACCATATCAATACACTCCTTCTTATGTACACTTAATGAGTCCAACCAGGGACTCACCAATCCTCTGAGACCTCTAGCTCTCCTTATAATTTTGCCTTTATCCCTCTTGTTATCACTATTTAAAAAATGGGTCTTCTTTTCCCATAATTGGCTATGATTTTGAAATTTTGAATTAGACATTATCATTTGCTTCAGCTGTGTTAGGTCCTAAGGGTTTAGGGTTTTGATTTTAAATCGATTAATGTCTGATAAAAAACCCTCTGGTTCTATTTCTTTATTACTTTATCCACTTAAGTAATGGGTCCCGGGTTCGTAGGGAGTGTCCCCCTTTGTCATTTGCCTAGGTGGTCATTTGAATTAATCGTAAAATTTTATGCCTTATATATTTTCCTCCTAATGTTGTCGAGCCTAGTAAGTGGTGCGCATCTCTCTGGAAGATCTATGGTTTTAGCTATTTCGTTAGGAGAAGTTGCGCATGGTTTAAGACCCGTGAAATGATGAAAAGGATTTGCGTTCTAAATGGTGATTTTGGTCTAGTTTAAAGAGGTCTCATCTTGTCCAAGATCCAACGGCTGGCATTATTTCGTAGCCTGAACTTGCAAGCGAAATACCTTTCACGAAATGGTGAAAGCATTTGGTGGGACCCTGCATGCAAGGATTTTCTAAGTGACTAAAAGGTGATCAAGTCCCATTTGATCTGATGGTTTGCATTGTTTTGCAGGATGAAAATGCTCGATAGTTATCTTTCGCGAAGTGGCGAAATGATGTGGCACTTCAAGTAGACAATCCAGCTGGTCTAGAGAGTGAGTGAAATGGTTGCACGTGGTAGAGGCCACAATAGTCAGTGAGGTGGCTCCAAGGGTTTAAAGAAGGTGGGTCCCGGAAGTGAGTCATGCCGCAGAGTAAGAGGTGACCTAGCAGATATAGGTGGTAAAATGAATTGGAACCCAGTGTTTTCTCTCGGCAAATGAAAGACTGACATGTCAACTTTGAAAGTGACTAGATGCCAGGTGTTTGAGGTTGAGTCAGAGGGCCCACGTTTGCCAGATTTAGTTTAGATGGTTAAGCATTGAGCAAGTAAAAAATAATCTAACGGCCCATGTGAATTCACAAGGGTAAGATGCTCATGCTTTATGCCCTTCGAAATGGCGAAAAGGTTTTTTGTCCCCAAAGGTAGATGAAACATGAGGATAAAGGAGGTTCAACTTTGTTTTGATCCAATGGCTGGCACTATTTCACAGTTGCGAGATGCTTGAAGGATATGCATCAGGAAATAGCGAAAGTAAAAAGGGTTTGTCCAGGTATCAAGCTAGATGGTGACATGTCTATAGACACGTCATTTTAGAAGAAGCTGAGGGCCCACCAAGGTGTAATCGGTGGTAAAAGGGAGAGACACATGGCTAACATTGAACTAGGCTTGAACGGTTTTCTAAAACCAATGGTTGAGTGCCACGTGGTATTCAGTAACTAGTAAAAAAGTGGCGTAAGCAAAGCAGGCATAAAGGGTTTCCCTTAAAAGATGGTCATCTCCAATATGATCCAATGCCTCGCGTTGTTTCGCAGCCCGAAGTTGACAGATGTTTTAGCTCCATGAAATAGCGAAATACCGCTATCAGTCAAGGCAAAGGCGCGGTTAGTAAAGATGTTGGTAGTCCCGGTGAGAGTTAAATGCCAAGTAGTTACAATTCCATCTAACGTCTGGTGCGGTTTTGCAAAGGAGAAGTGCTCAAAAGATAAAGTCTATGAAATGCCAAAAAGGAGGTGGGGCCCAGCATGGAGGCAAGAGTGTTAAGTCAGTATAATGACCGATCAAGTTTCTTTTGATCAGAAGGTTGGCGTGATTTCGCTTAACAAAATTGCCTGAAGGTTATGCTTCACGAAATAGCGAAAGAGCGAAAGGAAAGAATTGCAGGAATGCTGTGGCCCATTGGAGCGAAAAATACGAATTCTCTCATGAATTCAATTCTAAAGGGACGACCGAAGCATGCAGAATCAATGTTGCAGTTAAGACCCTAAGTACCATATATGAACTCTAGTCGATTGAGTAAAGGTATTATTCAAAAGAATTGTTGCGGAAGAGGAGATACAGAGCTTTTGTCTTCAAATATAGAGTGAGTCAATTCAGTTGCAGAGAAGATTCCTTCGAGCTAAAATCAGGTTTTCTTGTACTCCTGTGTGGTTATGTCTTTGTGTTGTTTTAATTAAGGTCTTGATTTGTCACTGAACCATTTGGGGTAGTATTTTGATTTCTGCATTTTCAAAATGGCACCTAAGAGAGAGTTTTTTGGGAAGGTTAATTATTAGGAGAGGGCCATTTGTGATGATTTTCATGAGCAGTTGACGTTGTCAACTAACCAGGCATCAAAAGTGAAAGAATTAGTGCCTAGAGCTCCTTGTTTGAAGATAGGAGAAGGGCTATATGATAAGGGAAATTGGTTGAGAGATCCACAGGTCGGATTGTCTAGGTTGGGGTTATTCAAGGTTGGATTTGGAATGAGGAATTCTCCGGCCCCACAAAATAGCATCTAGGAATTAGATGTAGGGAAGTTGGTAGTTCTAGGGGTATTCATGGACATGGATCTATTGACTCAAATTGCACATAATTATGATCCAATTACAAGAAGCATTAGGGACATAAATGGAAAATACCTTATTGAAATTAATAATAAGGAATTTAGAAGTGCTTTTGGGCTAAATGAGTTTACAAATTTTCTAGAACCCATTAATTTTAAATCATTAGCTCAAGTATATAGTGTACAGAATAATCACCTTAGGAGTGGGCCTCTTAAGGAATTTTTTGTGAAGATAGGTGGGTCGATAGTTGTAGGACCCAACACAAAAGAGCCCTTCTCATTGAATCTATTCACCCTCAGGGCTAAGGGAATGTATTGGTCACTCTGCCAGGTTTTGGGAGAAGATACTAAGGCAAATATGCCCAATCACTACTTGCTAATGATTGCTCAGATTTTGAATCCTTCCCTTGCAGTAACATTTGATTATGCTTCTTTCATTGCTGATGCTATCCATGGAGGGATAATAGGAATAAAAAATGGGAAGGTGGATAGGCCTTTCGGATGGTATTCACTCCTTATGCATCTATTTTTTTTCAAAGGTGGTGATTACTTCACTAGTGGACTGGACCTCACAAAAGAGAAAGCGGGATAAAAGATGCCAGTGCAACTATGGAGTACTGTGTTGTCATGGGACAAAAAGGATGTCAGTTTCTTAAATTTTGATAAATATTTTGCATCCAAGATTAGGACTCTCCTCTGCTCAGAAAACCCAAGAATCCCCAAGGTTCTTTTGGAGTTTGTTAGACCAAAAGAATTTGTAGAGAGCATAAAGATTGTTCATAATTGGGGTGACATTTATCTATACCTAGTCTCAATAGTTTTTTAGAGTTTTTGGTTTTAAAGGCACTCCATTCTTGTTGCCCTATCAGGTCCCTCTCAAAGTGGGAATTGCAGAAGTCCTTAGATAGATTGGTAGTGTACAAGAGGCAGAGCTAACAGGCAGGGGTAAAGGGACTATTTTCCCTACTATTACCATAGCCCATCAATTTATAATAACCAAGGGAGGTTGGAATTGTTTTGAGGACTTTCTCAAACCCTATCATTTGTCAACTGCAATATCCAAGTGTGTTGATCCAAAAGACTTCTTCAATGGCATGTTTAGAAAGAGGGCAGTGTGCTGAGGAAGACCCCATCAATTTTAGTTTCCTGGAGACCTCATTAGAAATGAGTTTGATTTGGATGAGCAGGAACTAAGGAAGGAAAAATGGGTGGCTTATAAGAAAGCCTTAGACTTTGTGCATCAGTTTGATGCTAGCTATGACCCATTGTCTAGCTTTTTCCCTTTTGAGGAGAAAATAAAGTTTCTAATTGTTTGCTTTGAGGATGTGATGTAGACCTTGAAGGAGAAGAGATAATCTATGATTAAAAGTAACACTGAAAAGGAAAGAATGATTCTAAGTAGGTCTACCTCCACCAAAGCAATCCCTCCTTGTGACTACACACTGCACAAGAAATCTAGTTATAGTGTGCTCATGCCCACAATAGGGAAGCCCTCTACCTCCAAAGGAAAGAGGAAGATACAAGATGTCATTGACATCGAAGAGAGCCCTAAGAAGTAGAGAGTGGGAAAAGAGGTACAATCTGATATACCCTTGTACTCTCCATCCCAATCCCCTATTCATATAGGAGATGAGCAAGCGGCAGCTGAGCAACTTTTACAGTTAGGTAGTTTAGGGGAAATTGCCCATGCATATGATGAGGTAGAGGAAGGAATGCCAAAAGAACCCCTTGCTACTGAAATGAACATTACCACCACTGAACTTAAAGGCCAAGAGTGGGATCTTGAGATAAAGAAGGCCAGTAATGACTTCTTGGCTGACAACAATTTTGTCACATTAGGAGCATTTATGCAGTTTGTATGGAAACAAAATATAGATAAATACAATGCAAGATGTGAGAAGAGGAAAGGTGAGTAGCCTAACAAAGATCGAGCTCTATTGGAGGAGGAAATAAAAAAGAAATGATGGAAGAATTTAAGACCATCACTCCTAAGCAAGGAATTGATATGGTGGCACAAGTTGGAGTGCTTATTTTACTTGAGTGGGACATAGCAGATGCCCTGGTACTGGAGGTAGTGAGGAAAGAAACTAAGCCCATGGAGGGAATCACTTACAGCAAGGATAATGCTGCACTTGTCATGTGGTCTCTCAAGAGAGATGAAAATAAGAGAAGCAAAGATACCCCAGGGTCAAGCTACCTTTATGGGATGATAGTGAAGAGAGTATAGAACACAGGGGTGGTAGAAGCTGCTAGCACTATGCTAGAGACTGCAAAATTTAGCATTGTAGTAGCAGAAAAGGAAGCCAAGGAAAAAGCAGACCTCCAAGTCAGGTTAGAGACAGTTCTGAAGGCCTATAACAATGCTAAGGAGGAGGTAAGAGGTAAGGATAACATCATTGCTAAATTGTAGAGCCAGTTGACAGGACACTACCATCAAGGTGAGTCTTCAACACTGATGATCTCCTCCTCTCCTACAAGACCTCCACCTAGCAGCCCCATCATTGAGTTCCCACCATCTCTAGCACCCTCCAGCTCCCAGATGATTGAGATTACTCCTCAAGAGCTAGAGAATTTGAAACAGGCTCAGGCCTTGTATGCAAAGAAATATGAGGAGAGAGTAAGGGCTACTATTTCAAGTTTTGCAGATACAATGAATGCCTCATTGCTATATAATAATATAAGTAAGGTTTTGGACATGAGGAATGAGCTTAATGGAGATAAGGCCATTTTGACACCTATTTTTGACAAGTGGAGGCCTAGAGAGCAGGACTTGGAGTCTATTTGTGCATCTTATGATGAAGAAGGGGCAAATCCTATCATCAAATCCACTTGTGACACCACCAAAGACCTAGTAAAATTAGCAAATGGGGTGGATAATGCTAATAGGAAAATTAACTTGTACAAAAAGGAGTATGTTGATCAGGTTTTTGAGTTGCTCCCAGGAGTTTTTGCTAGCCCAGATCAACTGAAGGACAAACAAGTGTGGCTCAAGGATTTAGAGGCCAAATTGTCAGCCATAATTAAAGGAATTGTTGATCTAGATGATGCTTCCTTCTTTGTTGTGACAATTCAGGAGATAGAGAAAATCAAATCTCATTATGGTTTTCTCAATTCAGAAGTCAACAAGATGAGAAATTCCTGGAAAAGGTTGACCAAGGCTAAGACAAAAGTGATTGATTTTGCGTGGCCAACTGATGATGTGTATAATGAATGGACAACAAAATATGCCATCTAGGATGCAGAGCAGTTAGAGGGCACTCCTGAATAGTTAGAAGAGGTTGCAACCAAATAGCAAGTAGAAGAAGCCACAAAGGTTGAAAAGGACTTGTAACCATTTTTGCAAAAAGTTTTGTAACTTCTTCTTGAATAAGAAAATAATTGTAACAAATTCTCCTATGAAAGTCTGAAGCTATGTGCATCCATATTGTTATAAATGGATACTAGGACTTAAAAAAAGGAGATCAAAAAGAATTGTAAGAAAACGCTGCAAAAATTTATCTGAGCTTTTCTAAGTTTAATGGAGAATATTCAAAAGTTTTTGTAATACTTTCTTGGAGATAATATCAATATACAGACCATCAGTTTTGAGTAAAAACTTTGTGTCATCTTCAAATGTGTTTGCAATTATTTACTGTTTCATTCTAAATAATCTAGGGTTATTTTGTTTGAATAAGGGTTGTAAGGCAACTTTCAGTAGATGTGTTCGCTAGCTTTTCTCTTTAGGAGGGAAATTAAACATGCAGGGATCGCCTCTACCAGTAAATTCTTTGTAGGATATTTTGAATCTTGATGAGCATAGTTTTATTTGGTGTGCATAAATTCTCATGTATGTCAGGAATATGTAAGGATTAACAGAAGCCAAGCCAATGGGATGTGTAAAGATATTCTATTTGGGGAGTATTGTTTGAATTTAGATGACTTTGTGACCTTGGATAAGGCACTGGTATAGATCAAGGTTGTCTATTGCATGTTTTGTAGATCAAAATACTGAATATGAGTATAATTTTCATTCCTTTGTTTCAATTAGTGTCAAGGTGATTAGATCCACTGGTTTTCTGGACTGGTTTGCTATGGATTTATCTTTTGAAAGTGTGAATTTAGTTCACAAAGGTATACCCGCTTGGACTCTGAGTAAGTCTGAAGTGTAGAAGGTTAAATCAAACCTTGTCATATATTGTCCTAAGAATTTCCTTCCCTCTAACATCTATCCTGCACAATGTTTAATCATCTTATTATAAGGATGTTGAAGTGAATCAGATTTTGAAGACAACACCTCTCAAGAGCTGATAATATTTGTACATTGCCTTAAAGAATTATCAATCAACTTCAACTTACCATTAATCTCTTTTTTCTCAGATTCAATCAGTTGATCAAAAGTTTCTCTCTTGGCTTGTGTGAATCTCTCCAATGCTTGTCGGTTTAACATTTGTTGTAAAGACTGAAAGTCCTTATAAATTTGCTCTATGATTATTTTAAGCTTGTTGGATGGGCTTGCTCCTTTGTCAAAATGGCACTCCAAGACAAGTCTATGCAAAATTAGGATTGATTGATCAATAATTCCTTTGTCCACAGATCCTTCCTTCATCATCTTCTGTGCAACCATCATCATGAGCTCAATGGAATTCATCTTAGTTAATCTTTTATGCTCTACTTGTGAGGTGTCAATTGACAACAATGATGCCCTCGCTATCGGCTCCCTACTAGATTCCTCTTTCTTCTCCTCTGATGGTTTATTAACTTTTATAGCTTCCTCTTTTGCACCGCTGGCTTTGCCACTTGGTGCAGTATCAGTTACTGTTCCTCCTTATGAACTGTGACTTCAACCTGTACATTCTTATCTAGAGGACTATTGTCCTCAACATTTATAACATGTACACTCTTTGAATTTGTCGATATCTCAACATTTGTCAGTATCACCTCTGTACCCATTATACCTTTACCTTTCCCTTCAACTGGGATGTCTGTAGTGTCAATTTTATCTTTCGGTGAATTGTAGAAACCAGGGTTTTAAACAAAGAATTAAACCCATGCCTTGTGGGTCTCCTTGATTATCTCATTAACCCTTCCTAACATAAGACTAACTATCATGTTCTTTCTTTGAAAGATTTTTCTATCTACAACCTCAAGTGTCATATCCAACTCCTTTGGAGTAACAGATCCATAGGTAGTTAACAACTCTTGAATCTTTATCCCCTTATCCTCCCCCATAGCTGATAATCTTCTAGCATCTAGATTTTCATATAGCTGTGTCGGTATTTTCTTCTCAATTTTGAAAAAACCTTTCTTATATATATCCAAATATAATAAGACCACTTCCTCAACTTCTCTCTTCTCATCATCATCTAAATGCTCATAATAAAATTAAACATAGTCTTAGGTGGAAGAATAGTTACATTACTAGTGACAATTTCCAGGTTTGTGCCATCCATCTTATTTCTTCTAGTACTGGATGGAGTAGAAGGTGTTTCCTTTTGGAGCTCTATTCTTTGTTGATACCTTGATTGCAACCTTCCTTACTGGTTGCTTCTTTGCTTCTTCCTTAGACTCTTCACCTTTCTTCCTCAATACCCACTTGAATGCTAAGGGTGTGTCATCTTTAGTTCTAGAGTGATGGAATAGGCTCAATGAAGATTTCAAGCTCTTTCCTCTTCCTTCCTTTTTTTGGAACAACATCAATTAATGCTTTGATGTCTTGAGATACTTGTTCAACAAATTTTCTATCTCTACCTTACTGTTTCTCCCTCTTCTTCCGAGAAAACTCATTTTGAAACTCTTGCTTCTTCTGTTCTGTAGTACCAAAGGATTTCTTAGCTTCATCAATAGGTGCATCAATTAACATCTTTGCATAAGCATCCAAAATTTGTGCATCAACTTCATAACCCATCTCTTTTATCCATATCTTCTGGGTTTTGACTGCTTCCATCAAGGTTTCATCGTTTTTAACCATGAAGAATATCTCAGTTGAGTATTTATCAACAATTTCCTTTGGAACCCTCTCTCTAGATTTCATAGCCTTCTGTAATGCCTTGAAGTAACCCCAAACCTTATCATCTTGCTGACTACCCAAAGTAGCAATAGATTGTTTCAGTTGTCTTCCTACCGGGATATCAAATGCCCACTCTCTATTCCCAAAACTAGGAGTTTCATTAATGAAAAATAGAATCAAAAAAATAATAAGATTTCCATATCAAAATGTCCCCTTCTTCTCTCCTTTGATGTTCCCTAGGTTGATTAACAACTCATCTAACATCCATCCACAAAGATCTATCTTCTCAATTTCCCTCATAATCTTATGTGTGGCATAAATGTAGGAGATAGAAATAGAGTTAAGACAATTGGATTGAGTTACCTTGTACCCAATAATCATGCTACCATATCTGATATCTCTATCTGTAATGGTGCTAACCCTCATCGATCACAAGTCCAAAGTTCTGTCAGTGAGTTTATTAACCTGATCATTAGAAATCTTCTTCTCCAAACGCTGACCAATCTGTGACAATCCAGTGATGGCCCTAATGGCCTCCTTCAAGATCTCATAAGGTCTATCCAACCAGATGAATTCTCCATACACTCTACTCAAAACATATCTGACAATCTCATCCTCAAATTCAGGAATATCCATATATCGGTAAACCCTAGATCCTCAATGTGCTTGTACTCGGGTTTGATCTTTTTGGAGTCTCCCATTAACTCACTCATATACATGCTCTTGATATCACTGGTACACAAATCCTCAATGTGGCAGTGAATGTATGCTCTAAAATCTTCCACATATACAACTCCTTTTGGGATACGGGAAAAAGCGCCAACCAAATCATCTAAGGTGGCAATATGCGGACATTGCTTGAAAATCAGCCTAGGATGATCCTCAACCTCAACAATAGTAGGATTTGCATTAAAAGTAGGTGCGGAGGATGATCCCGCTTCCATAATAAAAGATAATATCGATAAGTACCTGAGAAATAGTTGCCAGTGAAACCCTAAAGAACTCTTCTGATCGCTAGTGAAATAGCTGAAGAAGATATAAGATCACACTGAATCTCTTTAGACTTTCTCTGAGTCTCTCTTAATCACTTTGAATGCAAGGTGATCAGAAATGAAGTGGATTGAACCTTTTAACCTCCAAGAAACCCTAATCCCTCATTGATATGAATGACTTTTGGTAGAAGATACTGGATCTCGATAGAACATCTCCATGCTTGATAAGCATTTCCAATGTCTGTGACATCTTCTAGGACCTCTTCTTGAGGCTTAAGTAATATTATCATGAATTTTTCCTACCCCTAAGGCATCTTCCTTGGTTACCAGTGAGCTTCCTCCTGGTGCAGGAGCAACCTCCTCTGCCAGTTGAGTAATAGAGCACTCCCATCTATTGATTGATCATCTGACTTCCTGACCCATTTCTTGATATGATTTGGTTGTATTTCATTGACCTTCTCTTTTCATTTATCATTTTATCCATCATTGTTAACCGATGGATTTCTGCTTCTACAAAACTTAGCTATGTGTCCAACCTTGTTGCATGCATAACATGTAACATTGTTCTTTTGAATTGCTTTTCTATAACCAGTATAATTTCTTGACCTGCACTGATTAGCTAGATGTCCAAATTTTCAACATGCATAACATTTTACATTCATTCTAAAATCTTTTTCCTTATGACCATACTTATTACATTTAGAACATTGGCCGAGAGAAGAATTATAGTTCTTATTTTCTCTATTTCTATATTGCCTAGCCATGTGACCAAATTTATTACAAACAAAGCATCTACCATTAAATTTATAAGCATTAAGCTACCTTACTGGTGCCTTCTGGTTTTGATCTTCATTTTTAGTACCGAAGCTTTGATCTTGTTCAAATTCAAGTCCACTGGAATCTCCATTATGTCTTTGAATTTTCAATAATTCATCAAGTTGTGCTGAAATAACCTTGAATTTGTCCATGTACCCACTTGCAATAGTCAGATCATCTCTCAGAATTATCATTTGTCTTTCAAGTTCTTGTTCATTACTTTGGTATTGCACTAAGTTTGTTCTCAACATATCATTTTCATGAACCAACCGGATGCATTCTTTAGATGTATCTTTCAAAGATCTCCCAAGATTTTCTTCATTCATTTTCTGGTCTTCAATCTCCTTTGACATCCTCATAGTTAAGGCTTGCATTTCATTCCTCATGGCCATGTTCTCCTGACTCACCTTCTGACATCTTTCATTATGGGCATTTTTCTCATCATGATCCTAATTTTGCAGAAGTTCCTTCCTCCTAGCTTGAACATATGACATCCTCTCTTGTAGGATAAGAATGAATTCCGGAGTGGAATTCAATTCATCTTGTAACTTCAAGTTCTTCACCCTTTCAGCATCATAATCTTCAAGTGCTACCTTAAGTTGCTTCTCCAAACTCATATCCATGGATTTTGGATTCAAGATCTCCCTCGAGTTGTTAAACTTCCTCCGAGGCACAAGGCTCTGATATCAATTGTTGTAATTCAAGAACACTAATAGGGGGGATGAATCAGTGTTCTATCGGAATCATCAATTTTAACCTTATTAAAACATGCATTCACCAACAGGTAAACTGGTACACATATAAATGAAATAAGTAAAGCAATTAATAAGCTAATCACACAAATGAATACCATAACACATAGAATTATATGTGGAAAACCTCAAACAGGAAAAACCAGAGTGGGATTTGTGACCCACAATATCAATCCACTAACCATATGAAAAGATTTTACAAAGTATAGGGGCCTATACTTGCAAGAAGGCTTCCAACCTGGAGCACACTGCTCATCACAAAAGAGTCTCACTGACTACAGTCACTTTGAATAAGAAAACATAAAACCAAACTCATATAATGTATCTACTATGCTTGATTGAGTTCCGGTTCAAGCTCTATTTGTTTTGGTTCTGATACCCTAAACCCTTACCAGAATAACCTCTTACATAATCAACATTCAACACATTAAAATTATCTCTCTCTCACTCATATTCCATTACTTCATATCACAAAATGATCTAATCAACTGACCTATATACCTTTATAATCCTTCATGCCTTATGTTGGCTTCCATAGATAATTACAAAATGAATATACATGTCGGCTCAATTACATATATGCATAAATATCAAAATCAATTGCCAATTTTTAGATCTCCCAAATGATGTTGGCCTCCAATACCACTATCCTGATGAAGTCATGTCAGCTTGCAATGCCGGTACCCAAAGAATCCTTCCTACCAGTGAAGAAACCTGTTGGTGTTGGTGAAGTGTCTTCCGGTGAACAACTAAACCAAGGAATGAAAGCTAGAACATGTTTCCATCAATGAGAACATATTGAAACCAGTCAAATGAGTGTCAATTTACAACAAGATCATTTCATGGACTGGATAGTTTCTATCGAAAGTTCATCAAAAATTTCAGTGCAATTTGTAGCCCTATGACTGAGACAATGATGGGAAACTAGAAGGATTTTAAGTGGACAACTGGAGCAAACCAGAGTTTTGAATTTTTGAAATGAAAGGTGACTGAGAAACCTTTTTTATCCTTACCGAAATTTAGTAAAGTCTTTCAAGTGGATCGTGATGCTAGTGAAAGTGTAATTGGAGCTATGTTGACCCCGGAAGGAAGACCTGTAGCATATTTTAGTGAGAAGTTGAATGATGTGAGATGGAGATATTCAATGTATGATCAAGAGTTCTATGCCATAATTCAATCCTTGAAGAAGTGGAGACACTGCTTATTGCCTTAGGAGTTTGTATTGTACATAGATCATCAAGATTTACAGTATTTGAGCAGTCAGAGTAAGTTGAATCAGAGACATATGAGATGGGTTGAGTTTATGCAGAGTTATACTTTTGTTTTAAAACACAAGAGTGGAAAGTAAAATAAGGTCATTGATGCCTTAAGTAGAAGAAGAAATTTCATAACAGAGATGAGAGTTGCAATATTGGGATTTGAGGAATTGAAGACCCTGATTTTGCAGAACTTTGGAGAGCTTGTGCAAAACCTGTTGTAGTAGACTAGAGTAAGTGGTTGGATTATTTTATTTAAGATCAAATGTTGTTTAAGGGAAATCAGTTGTGTATACCCTAGAGTTCTATGAGAGACAATTTGATCAAGGAGAAACATAGTGGAGGATTAACAGTAAATTTTGGGATTGATAAGATAGTGGCTTTGGTGAGTGAGAATTACGTTTGGCCTTAGATTCATAAGGATGTCAGGAATTTTGTTCAAAGTTGCATAATTTTTCAATTTGTAAAAGGAAGTAATCAGAATACCAGATTATATAAGCCTTTGGTAGTACCAGAGAGACCTTGGGAAGATATAAGCATGGATTTCATATTAGGATTACTGAAGACTCGGAGAGGAAATGATTCTATATTTGTGGTGGTGGATAGATTGTCAAAGATGTCACATTTTATACCTTGTAAGAAGACAACCGATGTAGTTCATGTAGTAGATCTATTTTTCAAAGAAGTTTTCAGACTGCATGGGTTACCGAAGAGCATTTTTTTAGATAGAGATACTAAGTTTGTTGGTTACTTTTGGAGGAGACTTTGGAAGAAGATGAAGACAAATTTGAAGTTCAGTTATACATTTCACCCATAGACGGATAGCCAGACCGAGGTTGTGAATTGGAGTTTGGGGAATTTGCTGAGGTGTTTGAGTGGAGATAAACCCGAAAGTTTGGATTTGATATTGGCATAGGCAAAGTTTGCATATAATAATTCAGTTAATCGAAGTACAGAGAAGACACCATTTGAGATAGTTACCGGAGTGTATCCTAAAGGAGTTTCAAAATTGAAAGATAGCATTCATGAAGCTAAGAAGAGTGCAGAAGAAGAAGCATTTGTAGATCATATGGAGGCACTACATTTAGAGGTAAAGCAACATTTGGAAGATATGAATCGGAAATATAAGGAGAAGGAAGATGAGAAAATAAGGCATAAGGAATTTGAAGTTGGAGATGAAGTGATGGTATATCTGAGAAAGGGGATATTTCCTATTGGAACCTATAATAAGTTGAGGATGAAGAAGTTTGGACCATGTAAGATCTTGAGGAAATTTGATTCAGGTAATGCATATGAAGTAGAGCTACCAAAAACCTTGGACATATCACCTATTTTTAATATTGCAAATCTTTTCAATAACATGAAGTAGAACTCAATGACAGTGAACCGAAATTGAAGTAGTTTCTTGAGAAGAAACTAGATGAGATTGAAGAAGTTTTGGATAACAAAGTTAGTAAGAGCACACACAACAATCAGTATAGAGAGTACCTTATGAAGTGGAAAGGAAAACCAGTTGAGGATTCTTCTTATATTTCTCTGGCTGAGGTAGACCATCTTGGTTTTCCTCTAGCCCTTACAAAGTGAGGGACTCACTTTTTATTAACCCTGGATGTTTGATGCAGGAGCATCCCTAGTTCTTGGCTATCTTGCATCACCCAAAAATATTTCCTTTCAGCAGTTTTGTTTGTGAGAGTTACCAGATACCTTGGCGTTGATCATTTCTCTTGCAAAGTTGGATTTGACCTTCATTATTGTTTATCTTTCTTATTCTGGATCTGTGTTTCATTTGAATCTCTTTCCAACAAGTTATCACTTCCAGATTGATTGGCAATTTTTTGTTTCTCTTGGATGCTTGAGCTTAACGGCTAGTTGGCGTTCTCAGATCTTGTAGAGCGATTCCTTGATTTGTGGAGCTAACTTATCATATGTGGGATGATCTTCGATGCTTGGTTGACCCTTTTGTTGGTCTGCACTTTGTGGTGATTCTTTTCCAATAGGATTTTCATCTCATATTTGGGCTGACCTATCTACATGTTTTATTTCTTTTCTTTAGGGAATGTGGACTTTCTTGGCCGACCTGGATGTTTCTAGATGCTATATATTAATGTATTTGATTATAGTATATAAAGTATTCAGGATATAAAACTAGAGATTATAATTTGAATATGATTTTGCTTCCGGATTGATGCATATGGATGTATTTCTATAATAAGGCAATTGCTTGCATGTAAGATGAATGTTACCGACGGTTGCATTTGAATAAATGTATTGATCTGTGCCCGATCTGGCATGCTCTCTCTCTCTCTCTCTAGTGTTGTATTATGTTATTTTGATCTTGCTGCATGGACCAAACTTCCTCTTTGGGAATCCTCCCATCCATGGCTGTACCAATCTAGTTCATTCATTGTAATCATTTTTGTATTTCACTTGTAGGACAATGAGTCCTTTGGGGGTTGTAGCTCTCTTATGTAATTGAGTAGTGATCTCTAGACAATGTTTCTGAATGCAAGTGCATTCCTATTTTCTACTATTATCACTCCTAGTCAAAGTATAATAATATTGTGGGTAATCAATCCCATCGTGGTTTTTCCCTTTCTGAGTTTCCACATTAAAATTTTGGTGTTATGGTTTTGTGGCTGATTGGTTTATGTTTCTGTACTTTACTTTCATTTTCTCTTATGCGGTGGTTTAAATATTTGGTTAATGAATTTGTTAGTTATAGAACACTGATTCACCCCCCCTCTCAATGTTCATTGATTCCAACAAGAACCTACCCACAATGAAATAGGAGTAAGTGAAATATTGCAATGGGGAATGCACATGCATTCAGGTACACTACCTAGAGCTCACTACTCAAATTACAAAACAAGAAGGGCTACAATCCTTGGGAAGGCTTGCTGCCTTAAAAAAAAATTTGGATTACATCTGAAGGATCATGAATTGATAAAATAGAATCTCCTCATGCCTGGTTATAGTTCTAGTTAAGCACAAATTCAAACTCTTCTCTTTCAGACTTCTATACACTTCTTCATACTTCTCCTCTGCTGCTAAAAGATCAAATCAATATTTGCACATGGCGCAGATACATCTCTCACATGAATATTACATATATTTATACGAATCATCAACCTATATTTCAAGGTTGGCTAAACTCTCAACACAAATTGCAAACACAATAACCTCACATGCTACAATAATACATGCAAACCAAAAAAATTCAGCTAAGACATAGTCGGGACCTAAATTAACACCACACACAAGAAACACCTCCAAAGATTGTGCCTCAAATATCCACAACATGAAGAACACTACCAGATCAAGAAAATGATCAATCACATACACAACAATCAATGTGGACCATCAACATGGATAGAACACAATCTAGAAGCATCTACAAACAACATGAATCACCATAGAACCAACCACAACATCACCACTTATCTTTATCATCATTATACCAAACCTCAAGAACACCAACTATATTGACTATCAAACTGAAAGATTCACTTGCGGACCTCCAAATCACAAACCATATGAATGTTTGAATCACTCTGCCAAATCCGCAAACCAAGATATTGTAATTCTAGAACAATGCAGAGCAAAATACAAAATACCGAATAACATGAACAACTAAAAAACCAACCTCAATACCAAATCTCACAACTCAATCCAATCACCATGCAAGCCTCTGAAACTTTTGCTGAATCAACTAGAAAACTTGTCTCCAAACCCATTAAACCGCAACAACTCATCTGCAACATACTGACCAAACCAACTCGTCCAATCTAACTACAACACTGGAATACACAAAAGAATATGTTGACATCAATGACAACACGTCATTCCAAAAAAATTCTCAGCAATATCCAACAAGGGCATCCTTGTCAATTCATTTTTAGAATCTTATCTTATGCTAGCATTATCATCAATTCAAGAGTAGATCTTATTCAAGGAGCATCAAATAACATCAAGGAATCTTCATGTTATGTTTTATCTATTATTTCATGATGTGGTTTATGTTGAACACCCGACAGGACTAAGAGGGGGGGGTGAATCAATCTCAAACTTAAAAAATCAATTATTAATAAATAACATTAACTTACTTAGGATTAATCATCAACACATAAGCATCAACCATCAAAACATGAACACCAGATTTACGTAGAAAACCCAAACAAGGAAAAACTACAATGAGAATCTAACTCGGAATATGAATAACAATGTTTATAACATTTTAGGATTACTGTCAAGGAGCACCAACACCTAAATTACTTATAGAACTAAGGCGCACAACCTTAGGCAAGATGCAAAGAGGACTTGCACAACTGAAGATCACTTCTTCAAGACATGATACAAACTATTGCCAAAGGACTCACTATCAATTAGCAACAAATGAAATAGATAAATTCATATTGAGAAGGATTCTCCTAAACATGAAATTTTCCTTAAACAACTAGATCAAGTGACCAAAATCATGACAAACATCTCTGATAATCTTCACTGTCACAACACACTATCTTGCAAAATATATCACCTTCAAAGCTCTTCTCAAACTGAATTTTGCATCACCACAAACTCAAATCTACTTGAAAATAGTTCACATATACTTCTCACACAATTCACTTCTCATCCACATACAATTCATCCATCCACACATTTTAAATATGAGATACATCATTGAAATCCTAATTAAGGATTGACCAAAATAGAATAATCAATATTACAAAAATAAAGCTACCCAAACCAAAAATAGTTAGATCAGTCTACTCCGAGAGAAAGAGGGAACTAAAACATATCACAATACATTCATCTACAATTGATCCAATAATCTACACATGCTAACACATAAACCAGAGGCATTACAAAATATATGATGTAAAAATAGTAACCAATCAGCCACACAATCTCTTCTGATCCAAAATACTCCATGCAGATCTCCACACACCACGGTGAGACCCAAACTAACATCTCAACACATTTTTCAACTCATATCATGACCAAAATAATATGATCCACTAAGCCAAAATAAAATTAGCAACATATCTGGAGGGAACCAAAAGCTTTCTAAACCACCTTGAATATAAGATGACACAACCAACACCAAAAACATTAACTGGAACATAAAACATAATTCTGCAACAACCAAAAGCATATCTAGACCAACATTCATATGAATAACTAGGGTTGACATCAATGACAACCATACAATCTCATGCTATCAACAAACTCCAACAATCTCCAACAATCTTCCCCTTTTCAATTGATGACAACACCAAAAATTAGAAATACCAATATAATCCTAATAATCTTACAAAAACTATCTTCCCACAATAATCTCACAACAACTCTCTCTCCATTTGACAACAATGACAAAGGATGTTGCAAACTATACTGACCAACTCATACCATTTCTCCCCCTGAGAGCAACAACAAAATCAATCTAGGAGACAAGAATAAGCGTCGAGTCTCCCGCTAGAAAGATGCACCACTTAAAATGCATCTAATTAGAAAAAGGAGGGGCAATAACCCCTAAATTCTTCCTAAGATACTCAAAAGTATCCTTCACCAGAGCCTTAGTAAAAATATTTGCTACCCCCTCTATTGTAGAAATGTATTCCAGTCTGACTTCATTCTATGCAACCTTCTCTCTTAAGAAATGATAATGGACTGAAATATGTTTAGTTCTTGAATGCATAACCAGATTCTTCAAAATGCTTATAGCATTAGTATTATCACACATAATAAGAATAGAATCATCATATACTATTCTGATATCCTTAAGAGTTTGCTTCATCCACAAAACTTGAGTACAACAAGATGTTGTGGCAATATGTTCAGCTTCTATAGTGGGTAATGGCA
Source organism: Cryptomeria japonica (assembly GCF_030272615.1). Taxonomy (NCBI): domain Eukaryota; kingdom Viridiplantae; phylum Streptophyta; class Pinopsida; order Cupressales; family Cupressaceae; genus Cryptomeria; species Cryptomeria japonica. Next base: position 555,753,967 of record NC_081414.1, on the reverse strand, counting down.
CTGATTCTTGTTTCTTACTCATCCATTAAAGCAATTTGTCTCCCAAAAAAGAATGCACCACCACTAGTACTTTTCCTATCATCAATACTTTTGGCCCAATCTGTTGGCATTATGTGAACCGGTATGAGGTCATAATGATATTGTATGTTGTCATTGATGTCAATATGTGATATGAAGAGAGAACTGGCATATGTGAGAATCGGTATATATGCCAAAGTAAAGCAGTATATTTGTTCAAGGTGAACCGGCATGTCAAGGTGAACCAGCATGTAGTCATGGGAACCGGCACATGGAAGCATTGTATGACTACCGGTTGGTAGGTAGTTTCCACTTCAGGATTTCTGGTTGGAGTATCTCAAGCCTATGTGACTCAATTGGTGATCTTTATGTGATGAAGTTAGCATGATAACAAAGAATAGATAGTGTTGCCATGTAAGCCTTCTGCGCGTGAAGGATCTTGCATAAAGAAGAGTGTTCCTATCTACCTCAAGAATGTGCAAAGTCTATAAACTATAATGTGTGATGGGTTATCAGCCACCATGAAATCGGTGGAAAGCAAACGATGGAGAATGTCTTGAGATTGGATCAAGACTGTTGCATTCAATACAGTATGATCAACGGTCAGGATTGAACCATTTGAATTCCTTAACCTAACAGGTCTAGGGTTTAGGTTTTATGCTACTGACCTGTCTATTGTCCTATAAGGTCAATGTTGTGATTCTTTCAGAAGTTGTTGGCAAAAGTGGCGTGTGTGTATCTAAGAGAAGAGATACATGATTCTTGCCAGGCCAGAGGAGAGAAGTCATATCTAAAGAGGGTAAGTGCAGAAGGTGAAGAGGAGCTTAAGAGGATCTGTATTGGTATTGAGTGCTATTATCAAGTCATTGATATACCTGTTGATCTTTAACTACTTCAACAGTTATGAAATCCCCTAATAGGGTAGCCTTAACTGGCTTGTTGAAAATCCTCTAACAGGGTAACTCGAAGCTACTGAGACATTGATATCCTTTAGCTATTGAGTTCTTTAAATCCTCTAACAAGGTACCCTTAACAGGGTTTAACCCTTAACCGGGTATTGTAGCCATCCCTTAACAGGGTGATCCCTAACACGATCGATTCCTAACAGAACCTATTGTATCTGTCTTTAACCAAAGAAGGCTCCTAATAGAGCGGACTTCCAAAGAGTTCAAAAACAAGCTTGTGGGTATTCATCCCCACCATGGTTTTTCCCAGTTGGGTTTCCACGTGAAAAATATGTGTGTCATGGGTGATGTTTTCTTCATGTGATGTTATGATTGTTTTCTAATTAAGTGGTGACGCATGTTGATCTTGCTGTAATATGTACATCTTTGATGGTAGATTGTTTGTTCATGCATTAGAGTGAAATGGGAATGAAGAGTTAGATTATATGAGAAGATAAGTTTCAGCTAGTCTTTGCTTGTCTTAGTTACATTGGGTTTTGCTGGTTGAACTCTATTGAAGGACCCGTGCTGCTATTTATCTGTCAGTGCATAAGTGTTAGTTGACAAACCGGTTTAAGGTTGAGTTTTTGCCTGTACTGATTCACCCCCCCTCTCAGTACCAGTTTGGTACTATTCGTTCATCATTAAGTTATCAATTGGTATCAGAGCATCCTCTAGGTTCTTTGTGTTGTAAGCTTAATTGCTTGAGGGAAAGATCCTGTTGTAATGATGAAGAGGAAAGGTCCAAAGTTTAACAAAGAAAATTTTAGTATATGGAAAGACAGAATGAAGATATACATCAGAAGCAAGGGTGTTCAACACTGGAGCTATGCTGAGAATCCCTATGTTTCCCCTACCAGTACTCTCACCGATGATCAAAAGAGAGAAATACGAGAGAATGGGCAAGTCATGGAGGCCCTAATCAGTAGCTTATCTGATATTGAGTTCATTGATGTCCAAGATAAGGTAAATCCCAAAGAGGTATGGGATACTCTTGAAAATATCTATGGAGGTGATGAGCATGTAAAACAAGCTAAGGAAGAAATCCTTAGAGGAAAGTTTGAAGATATGCGAATGGTTGAAGGTGAAACCATTCAATAGTATGGTATTAGAATCAAAACTATTTTCAGAGATATCAAGAGTGCAGGTGGTAAAATGGAAGATTCCACTGTGGTAAGCAAAGTCCTGAGATCCCTATTGCCGGTCTATGCAATAAGGGTTGCTACTATTCAGGAGCTAAGATCAATTGACAAGAATAAGGTATCCTTGGACTCCATCATAGCAAAGTTGATAGCCTATGAGCTAAATAGTTTTGATGGTAGTGTTCAAAAGACTGAATCAGCTTTTAGAGCTTTTGTTGTACCATCTAGGAAAGGAAAAGAAGCAAGCACTAGTGGTGAACCAAGACAGAGTAGAGTAATGGATGATGAGGAGTTTCTGATGGAATTTGAAGCTCTTCTTGCCAAGAAATTTCCAAAAGGAACCGGTAAATACAGAGGTAAGATCCATTTGAAATGTTTTTTGTGTAACCGGATAAGACATATTGCTATGAACTATCCTAATAATGACAACAAGGATAAACTGGAAAGATTCAAGAAATTCAAAGGAGGAAACCCGAGACACTATTTTGTTGCAGTTGATGAAGGTGTCATAGATGAGGAATCAGAAGATGAAGAGAATGAAGACATTGTGTTTGTTGTTGTAAAGGAAGATGTGTCAGACAAGAAGGCTCTTGTCTCCCGCTTTGATAATTCCAATGAGCGAATTATTGACAATGGTTGCTCACACCATATGACTAGTGACTGGAGCAAGTTTCTATTCTTGGAAGAGTATGATGGTGGTGTGGTTCATTTTGGCAATGATGCACCATGTATGGTTAAGGGAAAAGGGTCCATCTCTTTGAATGGAAAGAGTAGTGCTGACAATGTGTATTGGGTTGATGGTCTCAGACACAACCTTCTGAGTGTTGCCCAACTGAATGACAATGGCCTCACTCTGGAATTCAAGAATGGAATCTACAGAATCAAAGGAAAAGATGGTGAATTGGTGGCCACTGGCATGTAGACCAAAGGTAACCTATTTCATCTAAATCCAAATATAAGTACATGTCTTATTGCTAAGTTTGATGATAGCTAGATATGTCATAGGAGACTCTACTATGTAAACTTTGATAACATTGTGAAGGCTAGTAAGATCAAGGTAGTTAGAGGGTTTCTAGTGCTAAGCAAACCGAATAATACCTTGTGCAGAGAGTGTCAATTGGGGAAAATGTCTTCCTCAACCTTTAAAGGTAAATCTTTCACTACTGACAACTTGCTTGATCTTGTACATACTGATTTGTGTGGTCCTATGAAAACTAGAAGTGTGCAGGGTGATAGGTACTTCATGATTCTCACTGATGACTGCTCAAGAATGATGTGGGTCACATTCTTGAAAGACAAGTCTAAAGCCTTTGTGAAGTTCAAATCTTTCAGAGCATTAGTGGAGAAGGAAAGTGGTAAAAGGATCAAGTGTCTCAGAACTGATCAAGGAGGGGAATTCACTTCCGATGAATTCAACAAGTATTGTGAAGAATTTGGCATCAAGAGGCAACTGTCTGCCCCCCAGACTCCATAGTAGAATGGCCTAGTAGAGAGGAATAATCGGACTATGGTTGAAGCAGCTAGAACCATGTTGATTTAAGGAAAAGTAGCTCACACCTTTTGGAGAGAAGTGGTAAGCACTGCAGTCCACACAATGAACCGAGTACTCATCAAGAAATGTAAGGATAAAACTCCTTATGAGTATTGGACTGGTAAGACACCTGTGGTTAGCTACTTTAGGGTATTTGGTAGCAAATGTTACATCAAGAGGAGTGAACATCAGGGAAAGTTTGAAGCTAAATGTGATGATGGAATATTCCTAGGATATTCCACCAAGAGTAAAGCTCTCAAGTGTTTCAACAATAGGACTCAGAGAATTATGGAAAGTATCAATGTGAGAGTTGATGAAACCTCTAAGAAACCAGAGGAAATAGGCAGTGAGAAAGCTATAAATGAACTGGTTCCAACCTTCTAGGAACCTGTTGTCAGTAAACCAAGTACCAGTAACAGTGTTGCTAAACCAGTGAATGTTGATACTGATGAAGATGAGGATGAAGAGGAAAAGCAAGAAGAACTAGTCAAGACTATTCCTCGGTATGTCAAGCTTAATCATGATCCTAAGTAGACCATAGGAGATAAGGATGTAGGAATCCTTACAAGAAGAAAGATTAGAGAAAACTCATGTTTGATCTCTGAATTTGAGCCTAAGTCATTCAAAGAGGCTCATAAAGATGAAGACTGGATCAAGGCAATGGAAGAGGAACTTGAACAGATAGAGAAAAATGGTACATGGTCCTTGGTACCCAGACCGGAACACAAAAATGTCATTGGCACCAAATGGGTGTTTAGAAACAACCTGAATGAGGATGGCACAGTGATCAAGAACAAAGCCAGATTGGTGTGCAAAGGATATGCTCAAGAAGAAGGAGAAGACTATGGAGAAACCTTTGCTCCTGTAGCTAGATTGGAAGGAGTTCGTATGCTTCTTGCATATACAGCTTTTAAAGGATTCAAGGTATATCAAATGGATGTAAAATCTACATTCCTAAATGGTGTACTTGAAGAGGAGGTGTATATAGAGCAACTAGATGGGTTTTCCCTATCTGAAGACAGTAATATGGTGTGCAGGCTACATAAAGCCTTATATGGTCTAAAGCAGGCAACTAGAGCATGGTGTGAACATCTACATTCCCATCTTGTGAAGATTGGATTTGAGAGAAAAAGTGAAGATAGCAATATCTACTAGAAATCTGAAGGAGATCAGATCTTGATCTGTGAAGTTTTTGTTGATGACATTATCTTTGGTGGAGATGACAAGATGAGTCATGAGTTTGCTGATGAGATGAAGGAAGAGTTTGAGATGTCACTCATAGGGGAGATTAAGTTCTTCATTGGACTGCAGATCCAGTAGATGAAAGATGGAATCTTTATCACTCAGACAAAATATGTCAAAGAGGTGTTGAAGACCTTTGGCATGGAAGATAGCAAACCGGTTGGTACACCGATGGTGACCGGTTGCAAATTATCAAAAGAGGATGATTTTGCATTGGTTGATGAGAAGGAATACCGATCAATGATTGGTAAGTTGCATTATGTAGTGCATAGCAGACCAGATATTGCACATGTAGTTGGCATTACTGCAAGGTTCCAGAAAAGTCCAAGAGAATCCCACTTGGTTGTAGTCAAGCGGATTCTTAAGTATCTGAAGGGAACAATTGACTATGGATCGTGGTATGCATACAACAATGATTTCAACCTAAAAGTATTCATAGATGCTGATTGGGCAGGTAATGTGGATGATCGAAAAAGCACAACCGATGGTGCATTGTTTCTCGGTGGTAGACCGGTCTCATGGATGAGTAAGAAGCAGAGCTGTATCTCTCAGTCTACAATGGGAGTGGAGTATGTTGCATCTTTCATGAACTACACTTAGACAATGTGGATGAAGCATGTAAGTATATTCTATGATAACACAAGTGCTATCAATATTTCAAAGAATCCGGTTTTACATTCTAGAACCAAGCATTTTGAGCTTAAGTATCATTTCTTGAGGGAAAAGGTTTAGAATAAAGAGATTGCACTGGAACATGTTTCCAGTAAGGAGCAGTTAGCAAACATATTCACCAAGCCTCTCCCAAAGACTACATTTATGTATTTAAGAGGTGAATTGGGGGTACTGCCCCTTCAGGAGGTAAATTAAAAGTATTTGTTCCACATCAGTCAGGTATTGCATAGTCAATTTTTTTTTGATTGATGTGTTGAAAGATGCTACTACTCAGGGGGAGAAGCATAATGGAACAGGGATGCTTGTGCCTCCACTTTGGCATTGTTGTCAAAGGGGGAGAAGAAGTGTAGTGGAGAAGATATCTGTAGAAATTGGGGAGAAGATGAGTTTGCAAAAAGATATCTTTGTATAAGGCCATCAATGCCAAAGGGGGAGATTGTTGGCATTATGTGAACCGGTATGAGGACATAATGATATTGTATGTTGTCATTGATGTCAATATGTGATATGAAGAGAGAACCAGCATATGTGAGAACCACTATATATGCCAAAGTAAAGCGGTATATTTGTTCAAGGTGAACCACCATGTAGTCATGGGAACCAGCACATGGAAGCATTGTATGACTATCGGTTGGTAGGTAGTTTCCACTTTAGGATTTCTGGTTGGAGTATCTCAAGCCTGTGTAACTCAATCAGTGATCTTTATGTGATGAAATTAGCATGATAATGAAGAACAAATAGTGTTTCCATGTAAGCCTTGTGCGCGTGAAGGATCTTGCATAAAGAAGAGTGTTCCTATCTACCTTGGGAATGTGCAAAGTCTGTAAACGATGATAACATGTGATGGGTTATCAGCCGCCATGAAATCGGTGGAAAATGAATGATGGAGAATGTCTTGAGATTGGATCAAGACTGTTGCATTCAATACAGTATGATTAATGGTCAGGATTGAACCATTTGAATTCCTTAACCAAACAGGTCTAGGGTTTAGGGTTTATGCTACTGACCTGTCTGTTGTCCTATAAGGTCGATGTTGTGATTCTTTCAGAAGTTGTTGGCAAAAGTTGTGTGTGTGTATCTAAGAGAAGAGATACATGATTCTTGCCAGACCAAAGGAGAGAAGTCATAACTAAAGAGTGTAAGTGTAGAAGGTGAAGAGGAGCTTAAGCAGATCTGCATTGGCATTGAGTGCTATTATCAGGTCATTGATATACCTGTTGATCTTTAACTACTTGAATAGTTGTGAAATCCATTAACAGGGTAGCCTTAACTGGCTTATTGAAAATCCTCTAACAGGGTAACTCGAAGCTACTGAGACATTGATATCCTTTAGCTATTGAGTTCTTTAAATCCTTTAACAAGGTACCCTTAACAGGGTTTAACCCTTAACCGGGTATTGTAGCCATCCCTTAATGGGGTGATCCCTAACATGATCGATTCCTAACAGAACCTATTGTATCTGTCTTTAACCAGAGAAGGCTCCTAATAGAGCGGACTTCCAAAGAGTTCAAAAACAAGCTTGTGGGTATTCATCCCCACCATGGTTTTTCCCAGTTGGGTTTCCACGTGAAAAATATGTGTGTCATGTGTGATGTTTTCTTCATGTGATGTTATGATTATTTTCTAATTAAGTGGTGATGCATGTTGATCTTGCTGTAATATGTACATCTTTGATGGTAGATTGTCTGTTCATGCATTAGAGTGAAATGGGAATGAAGAGTTAGATTATATGAGAAGATAAGTGTCAACCAGTCTTTGCTTGTCTTAGTTACACTAGGTTTTGCCGGTTGAACTCTGTTGAAGGACCGGTGCTGCTGTTTGTCTATCAGTGCATAAGTGTTAGTTGACAAACCAGTTTAAGGTTGAGTTTTTGCCTGTACTGATTCACCCCCCCCTCTCAGTACTAGTTTTGTACTATTCATTCATCATTAAGTTATCACAATCAACATTTGTATATGCTTTCTGTTGGAACACAAATGGACCACTGAGAGGTGGGGGGGTGAATCGGTGGTAATTAAAAACTTGAACTTACTAAATAAACAAAGCTTTAATAATAGAGGTCAAGCAACTATAAGCAAATATATTAAACTAATCAACACACACACATAAAAGGAAAACTCATAATACAAGATATATAAGGAAAATCCATGGTGGGGAAAAACCTTGATGAGAAATGTTGCTCGAGTCTACAGCTCTAATCCAACCTCACAAGTAAAAATATGATTACATATTTATGGGCGTAGACACCTAAAAATATCTCATTGATCATACACTAATTATTCGTCTATTTAATAAAGTAATTCTTTAATTATTTGATTAAACTAATTATTTCTTTTAATCATCACCCTTCAACATTACTAATTATTCAATTTCTATCTATTAATCAATTAATCAGTTAACCCTATCCAAAATATTAATTAAATATTATTTATTTAATTAACTATGATTTATTCCTTAATTAAATAATCTTTATTATTTAATTAAATCCATTTCTAATGTTTAAATAATTTAATTTATATTATTTAAATAATCATAGAGAAAATAATAGAGCTGAGATAAGGAAGAATTGTGAAACTAAGGGTAATATGGGAGGTAATAAAAAAAGGTTTGAACTGGCTTCTTGCTCGAACTGGAAGAAAACAATGAAGTTTGGGAGATTCTTCAAGAGGGAGGCTTGAGTGTTTTTATGGAAAGGCTCTACAACAAAGACCCTACTGTCACTAAGCATTTCATAAAAAACTGGAAGAATGGTAAGGTTCTTGTCGGTACCCAGATGAAGAAGGTGGAAGAAGATGTCATTGCTGAAGCAATGGGTATGGTTAAGAAGGTATTAAATTTTATAGAGATTGAAGTGTGTCTAACAAGGTTGCGGATAGGTTTCCTATCATTGATGGAGAAAAAAGGAAATTGGTGAAGGTGGATAATCCCTACCATTCCCCTAAGTGTATTTGCAGGTCATGGAGGTTTGTGTTGTTTGCCACCTTCAACTACATTACTTTGGATGAGAGATTCACAAGGGCTTATGGGCATCATTTTGTACTACTTAATCACTTCCGTCATGGTGTCAAGGTCAGTCTGCCTTACTATATTGCTTTCTCTATGGATTATACTATTAGAGAAGTGCTGAAAGACTCTCAAAGAGACCATGCCCTCCACCAGGGTTTAATGGTTCTAGTTTATAAGTTGTTGAAGGGGAAAACTATTGAGAAACCCATTAGTAAAGGCAAAAAAATTAGGGATGATGATACTGAAAGTGAGAATAGTGGTTTCAATCTCTACTCTGAAACTAAAGGTGAGTCTGAGGAATTTAACAACAAGGGGAAGACCAAGGGAAAGAGCAAGGGGACTGCTGTGGATTCTGACCTTTCGGACTCTAAGGATGAGTCTTTTGATGATAAATTCATAAAAAGAAAGAAGAGAAAGAGTATGGGTAAGAAAACCCAAAGGACCAAGAAGACCTATAAGGGGATAAACAAGGTGAAAAGGCAGATTTTTACTTCTTTTGATGAGGATACTGAGGTTGAAAAAATTGATAATAAGAAGGGGAAGGAGGAAGATGAAATGCTAGATGGTGATCATGGGGAGAACCTGAGTACACAAAGAATGCAAAATGAGGGTCAGGAGAACAACATGGGAAATCAAAATGACTGTCATGGTGACATTGGTAATGACATCATCAAGGGTTTTTGTGAGGTCATTAGCAAAATGGCAAAAGAGATTAGTGACTTGAAGACTGACCTTAATGTGATAAAAAAAAGGCTACTATAGGCGAGAAGCCTCTTTCTGAAAACATAAAAGAATTAATGATTGCTATTGACAAGGCTGAAGCAATTAAGGCTATGGTTAGTAAAATTCTAGAAATGGAAAAGAAGGTGAAGGAGCTGGAAGGGAACATAGATGCTAAGGGTCTGGATACTAACCTGAACAATCTGGTCAACAAAGTGGATAGGATGAAGCTTACTATGAAGAGGATTGTTGAGCAAAACTTCCAGATCCTTAAGGCCACTGTTGACAATATTAACATCTTGATTAACAAATTTGAACAAATTAAAGACAAGGAGGGTGATAAGGATCAGATTGAGAAGAAGGGTCACGAAAAAAGAACAAGGGCCAACACTCAGAAACAGGTTGATATCAAGGACAAAGAGCTGGAAGAAATGAAAAATTTTGTGATCAATATGAAGCAGATGGTAGATCATGTTGAAGAACTTATGAGAAACATTTAGCTGTCCTTGTGGCGTCTTTGTGCTTTCCTTAGGCTATCTAGTGTTGCTTCCTTTGTCTTGTGTTCCCTTTTTGTTTTGGGTGGGAACTGTTCTATGTGTGGGTGATAAGGCACTGTTGTTTTCTGCCTCTTTTATGATTGATCTTTCTCCTGCTTTGTAACAAGGTTCTAGGTTCCTTTCAAAAACCTGTTTTTAATTAATCAAAACTTATTCCTCCATTTTCCAAAATGTGAATTTCAGTCAATTTCATCTAATTCCAAATCATCAAATTAACATTTTGCCAAATCTGAATTTCAATTAATTTCATGTGCATTTCAGCATTCGAAAGTCCAAATTCAAATTCAAATTGAAAATTAAATTGAATTTCAATCTCAAAATCCTACAACACATGTTGAAATCAGAACTGATTGATCAAATCAATTAACTCAATTAACTCTTCAATCACCCCTGTTCACTCCAAATCAACTTTTTCTAACTAGTCAATCAATTCGGTCTTCTAATCCATCAATTCAGTCTATTGATTAATCAATTGAGTTCACTCTCCAATCAACCCTGTTAATAGACCAATTTATCGAGTTAAGAAATCAATCAAGATGAGTTCACTTATCAATCTAAATCAGTTGACTATCAATCAGGACTTGAGTTCAAGTCCTCACCCCTTCTGTGTTGAAAATCTATATAAAAAAAACATCATTTTCATAATTTAGTCTAGATCACACTCTTCAAAGCAATTGCCAATCTATGCAGGAATTTTAGTACAATACCTGAGAGCCACCCATGTAATTTGGAGAATAACAATGGAAGCCATGATGCAACTAAGGGAGTTTTCAATCAGTTTAATTGTTTAAAATTTCTTATTTATGCATTTATTTCATTGATTTGTGTTTGATTTTAGCTTGATTAGTTAAAGAACCATGATCACCCTTTTAGGCTAATTAGCATAATTTACATGATTTCAAGCATGAGTACATTTGGTGAACTTGACCTGAACTAGCTTTCTGATCTTTTTTCTCATAATTTGTAGGTTTGTACGGAACAGGAAAATATGATGCACAATTGTATTGACATAAATTTGCATTTGTTCATTTTGATGCGTAATTGTCATCATATTGGTTTGCAATTGTAGTCACTCTAATCCACAATTGTGAATTTTGATTCACAATTGTAGGGATAGGTCAAATTTTCATTTTTGTTTGTTGTTTCTTCTTTTCTAACATTTGCATTGCTAACCCAAAAAAATTTCAGGTACCAAAAGAAGAAAAGAGAATAGAAGACAAAATAATATTTTATGCATGAAATGTTCTTAACCCAATGGCAGGAAGGGTGACATTCAAAATTTCAGGTACCAAAAGAAGAAAAGAGAATAGAAGACAAAAAAAACTTATTAGAGTCTTGTGAAGGCAGAAAGGAAGATCCAAGAAATCGAAGAAGAAGAAGCCATAACTCGATACCACAAGAATATACATAGTTTACTTGCTAAATTTGATTTCTTTGATGGTATTGATGTAATGGCCCGAGTCATCTGGAGTGATCTTCTTGCAAATTGATTTACCTCTTCTATCTTTTGTCTTTTTTATTTTGTGTTTAAGCAATTCACAATTGTTCAGATTTCTGTTCGCACTTGCACAGACAGAAATTCACAATTGTGTTGTCAAAAATTTGCATTTGTCTTGACAGGAGTTCACATTTGTAGTTAAATTAGTTTGCAATTATATAGTAGGTGATGCACAATTTTTAGGATTCAAAAAAGCATTATTGTTCTAGTTTGTCATAATTCTCTGTCATAAATATGTTCTGTATTCAAAGGACATAGAAGTCAAAGTTGTAATCAAAGAAAAGATTAGGCTGGAAAGCCCACCATGTGCTAACCATTCTCATGTTTTCTTGCAGGAGGCTAGACTTAGATTAGCCAAATCTTTCCTTTTGATGCTTTTAAAAGTACAAACAAATAGTTTTATTTCTTATTTTTCCTCATCATTGCAATATCGGATAAAAAGAACATCATGTCTTCTTGGAACAATATCTCCATCTAGCTTAGATAATTTTGCAATGAAGGTTTAAAAACAATCCTTGTCTTTTATGTTTGTGAGGTGATAGGTATATTCTCTCCTCTTCAAAGGGTGATCAAAAAGCCAGAACCATCTCTTTTATGCCTTCTTTCAATTTTATGCATTAAAACCTTTAGAAGGCCTGCCCTCCCGAGTTGCCCTTAGGGTGCCATTAAGGTTGGTGAGAGGGGAATGACCTAAAGTGGTAATGGCTAATGCCAAGTATTCTGAACCACTATAAAATAAATATGTTTGCAATGAAAATTGTAAGCAATGGGTGCTGGAATAGGATATCAATGAATAAATTCGTTGAATCTATGCCCACCTAAACAAAAGTCTGATTAAAAACCTTAGGATCTAGAGGTCAAACTGAGTTAGTAAACAAACACTGAAATTATGATAGTGCAAGGGTGGGCAAGAATCTACCCCCAAGACACTCACCATATATCTCCCAAGATAACAAGTCAATTGAGGAGCAATCTTCTTTGGTTCAATTTCTAGACAAAGGCAGAAAAACAAGCGTACCTTAGGGTGTGACATGGCTGTTTGAGCTAATAGAGTATCAAGATGTGGGATGTGATAATACTTGTGACCTTTTGACCTTAGGAGAGTTTTCTTTTTGTTCTATTGAATTGTCAAAATACTATCAAAAATAAAATGGGGTCTTGAAAAAGATCTCAACATTCATGAAGATTTGAAAAGTCCTTTAAACAAGTGCTCTCTTTGTTTAGTTTAGATTGTTTTATTTGTTTTCTACTTTTTCTTTGTAACATCAACATCAACAAGATAAAACCCCTCAACAAAGTCAAGTTTCAATATCAACAAGATCAAAACCCCGCAACAAACAAGCTTGTCAAGATTAACAAACCAATCAAACATTGCAACATTCTAGAAATGGAGAAAATATCTTACATGTTGTGATCCTAGGTCCAAACCAATCAAGAAAACATCATGGAATAGCATTATGTATTTCATAGGGAGGGTGAAGAATTCATCCCTTCCATTCCTATTCCATTGCCATCCATAGAAACCTTAGCTCAACAGATCAAGACTTTGCAACAACAAATGATAGACATGACTAGTCCTAACAACCATAGGGGATGGTTAGAAAATATGATGAGAGAAGTGATAACCATGAGAGAATCATAATTAGGCCAATGTTCTTCTTGTGATACCATTCAAACATGCCAACCTTCATTCTTCAACAAAATCATTCCTACCTCAGTTCAACCAACATTAGAGTCATGTCGACCTTCTTTCAACCCAACATTCAAATAGGTTGTTTCAAACAAAACCAAAACCCTTTCAACTAAAATCAAACCTTTTTCAACCAAATTCAAACCTCTTTCAACCAAAAATAAAACCCTTTCAACCAAAATCAAACCTTTTTCAACCAGCATCAAACCTCTTTCAACCCAAATCAAACCTCTTTCAACCAAAACCAAAACCCTTTCAACCAGAATCAAACCTCTTTCAACCCAAATCAAACCTCATTCAACAAAAACACAAATCATTCATATCTATCCACCATTTCATCATCCCTTTAAGTTACACAAGACCAATCCACACCATTTTTATACAATAACACAATCTCCCAAAAGGTACCCATAATACTAATCCAATTTAATCCAAGTCATGATGCTAGTCCTATCCAATGCCTCCATCTATTCTGTTTCCAAGAAAACCCACTTTAGAGAGTCTCATTGAAACTCCTCCCCCATGTGAAGAGAATAATCCAAAATCAGAACAAATGAGCCATTAAATAAATTAAGATCAAGAATAGACCCTTTCATCCTACCCAATTTTTGATCTAGATCCCACCAACCAAGAATCTTATGATGATCCCTTCATTCTTTTCTATTCTACTCATAATAACACCCTTGTTTCTCAAGAGAAAGATGTTCTTTCAAGTTCCATCCAACCTCCACCTCCTAAGCAAGATCAGGACATCCCTTCCATCCTTCCTAATAATCTCTTTCCAAGTCAAGATCGAAGTATCCCTTCACTTTCATGTCCTAAACAAGATCCCATTAATATATCTAGATCCCTATCAAGATCCCTCTTTCCCTTCATTTCCATGTCATAATCCTCCAATTCTCCCACAAAATTCCCTCTCAAATGAATCTACCATTTCTCCTAGTCTCCCTCATGATCCCAATCCCTCTACACAAGTTGTTCATGAACCCCTTATCAATGAAATCACTAATCCAGACCATACTATAGAGAATAATTTATCAATTATTGTGTGTGCACCATTTTCACATGCCAATGTGGTGAAAGAAATGAGCATAGAACTAGCTATTGAAATCAACACCCAAATTGTTCCATCACCTTCCTCAAGAACAAGCATAACACCTAGTTGGCTTCATCATCCTCTTCAAGTGCATCAATAAAAACAAACATAGCACCCACTCATGTGACAACTTCAGAACCAAAATCTATTTACCTCATATACCCACACTTGAAATACTCAGGGCAAGAAGATCTATCATAACTAGTTTGGTTTGAAAATAAGGAGGTTATAGAAAACATTGTACATGGAATACACCCAGCTGAGTCCTTATATCCTATTGAAAAAGCATGATTTATCCAAATTTTCAAACAAAGACCAATGAACTATCTACACAAAATTCATACCAACCCAATAACAACATCCACCTTAAAATATATTACATCTAAGAGATGGGTTCATTTAAATTTTCAATAATGCATTTGCATATTTATTTACTACATTGTAATGCATATCTGCATTTCATATTGCACAACATATCGCTACATATCATTATTCATTTCTCATATAGCTGCATCAATAAACAAGGTGATTGTCTAAGTCATTCACCCATCTGCACTGAAAGGAGTGAAGGTTGTCTCATTTCCTAAATACTTATTCATGAAGTTTTAGGAGGTATTTACTCATTTATCTTCAACGTCACCTTGTGATTGAGCTTTATCCATGGTTGAGTAGAGGTTTCACTATTGAGCCTTGCTTCCCAAAGTCTATGAATTTCTATATATCACACATTAATCAAATACTCTAAGTCATTACAGATACCTAGTTGGTCATGTGGCTAGTGAAAAATCCAATATTCTGCTTCAGTGTCACTATAATCGTCATACCCAAGTGGGTTTCATTACTTATAATTCAAGGCAAGAAAATCAAAGAAAAAAATGCTATGCCAAAATCAAAATCAAAATATCATGCAAAAATGTGCAACAAAGCTTGACTAAGGGAACATGCGAATAACTCCATCAGGGCTATGGATGCCTACTGGTAATGGAGCAATATTCGAGAAATTAAGGTGTATAAACTTGTCAGAGCCCTAAAAACTTGCTGGCAGTGAGACTCTATCTAGGTTGCTTTTGAAGTTAGAATAACTCATGTAGCTAGCCACATAGGATTCCAAGGGGTTATAATGATTATAAGGGTGGGAACAAATTCAAAGGCACAAACATGGGAAAAATAAGATCAAAGTTTCAAGAATTGATGGAGAAGTTTTTTGCACCTCCATTCATAAATCTTGGCTACATAGTGTGTTAGGTTGGATGGTTTAAGGTCTTCTAAAAACGGACTGAGCTCCTATCTCTAAAAAGTTTTGCACCTTTAATCCACTTAGTGCATTTCAAATTGAAAGACACACACAATCATCCTTATTCGAATAGGAACTGCATCTTCATCATGCATGTTGCATTAGCATAACATATTAAAAATTCATTGTCTCCATATGCATCACCTAGATCATCATGTCATAATAAGTCTGCATACTAGGGGCATAGCTACAAAAAATTAAAAATCAGAAAAAGATCCTGAACAAATACCAAAAACAATCAAAAAATAACAAATCAAATAAAAAAGAATTTAGATAAAATCTTCAAAATCCAAAAACATTTGAAAAACACAAAAACTCTTTAAAAAAATAAAAATTATTAAAAATATTAAAACCCTAAAAATTGAAAAAACACAAAAATCAACCAAAAACATTCAAATACGATCCTAAGAAAATCCAAAAACATTAGAAAACATCAAAATCCAAAAAAAACTCATCAAATCACAATTCACAATAAATTATCCTTTGCAAACAAGTATTTCAATAGACATAAAATGCAACACAGATCAAAACATTGAGCTTAATAATTCATGTATCAACAGTCAAACTACCAAGCTAGTCTAGAACCTAATCGATCAATGCCTATCAATTTTCAACATCCTTATCAAATAACATGCCTTTACAGATAAATCATTCCTAAAACAAGCACCTATCAGATATCATGTCCTAACAGATACATGTTTCCTACAATGGGCATCCTACCAAACAATCATCCTAGCAACACTTATACTTGGCAAGAAGATCAGTATGGTTGTTGTCTTGTATGGTCAATTTTGTCTTATCTTTTATCGATTTATGTCAGATCATGTTACTATGCTACTCAAGGATGTCCAAAAGTGACTAGAGGAGTCGTGATGGGCTTGAACTTTTTTCTTTGTTTGTTGTTAGTGGTGTGAAACAATGAAGTTCTAGGGCAATAGTTCCAGTGGGTTTTTGTGATTGGTACGTTCACTCAGCAAGTATCCTATGCAAAATTGAAGTCATGGATATCTATTCTTGTGACTACTGCACAAACCTCAACCCTTGTTGTTATTCCCAGAATGGAGGGTTCACTCCTTGTCTGCTACGTGTTTGTTTCTTGCAATGAGATATCTATACATCTTGGTTCCTTATACCTCAATGTACTAAGCTTCATTGTTACATAATAAGGCTCAATGATGATAATGTATTGCACTACGAATAAAGGCAAAGAAGAGTATTCATCACTACCATTCACTATCATCATCAATCATATCAGTTCATTCCATCAATATTGACTCGTCTATCATCATCAATCATAACATATCATTTTCTCATCTAACATATTCTACTCTCAATGAGTTCAGTTCAATTTATGCTCACATCTTTCTAATTCCATCTCAAATAATTTTCTCATACAAACTATTCTATCTATCAATAAATTATTCCTCACCTTCATTATTTCTCATTATTCATCCAATTTTGGTCTATCATTTAACTTATATAGGATTATTCCTTCCTAAAACCAGACATGATCATCTATCATTTGTCTTATACAGGATGTATCCTTCTTGAAACTAGACGTTTTGATCATCTTTGTTTTATATAGGATGTGTGCTTGAAATGAAGCTTAATCAATCTAATCAATCTATCAATCAAATCAATCTTATCAATCTACAAATCATTCTAACCATTTCTTCTACCTAATCAAACTCATTCATTTCATCAACTAAACATTCTTCCATCTCTCATATAACATTCTTCTTCTTTTGAGAGATCATTCATGTCTTCAATGCACAAACAATCTCTCAAGGGGGCATTATACTCTACTGTCACTATGGCAATTTTTTTTTCATTTTCTTTGAAATATCATCGTTTTGATATTGTCTCAAAGAGGGGCAAATTTAGACACCTAAAAAATGTCTCATTGATCATACACTAATTATTCGTCTATTTAATTAAGTAATTCTTTAGTTATTTGATTAAACTAATTATTTATTTTAATCATCACCCTTCAACATTACTAATTATTCAATTTCTATCTATTAATCAATTAATCAGTTAACACTATCCAAAATATTAATTAAATATTATTTATTTAATTACTTGTGATTTATTCCTTAATTAAATAATCTTTAATATTTAATTAAATTCATTTCTAATGTTTAAATAATTTAATTTAAATTAATTAACTTATTCCTCAATTTCCCCAAATGTGAATTTCAGTTAATTTCATCTAATTCCAAATCATCAAATTAACATTTCACCAAATCTGAATTTCAATTAATTTCATATGCATTTCAACATTCGAAAGTCCAAATTCAAATCCAAATTGAAAATGAAATTTAATTTCAATCTCAAAATCCTACAACACATGTTGAAATCAGAATTGATTGATCAAATCAGTTAATTCAATTAACTCTTCAGTCACCTTTTTCACTCCAAATCAACTTTTTCTAACTAGTCAATCAATTTAGTCTTCTAATCCATCAATTCAATCAACTAGCTAGTCTATTCAGTCTACCGATTAATCAATTGAGTTCACTCTCCAATCAACCCTGTTAACAGACCAATCTATTGAGTTAACCAAACAATGAAGATGAGATGACTAATAAATCTAAATCAGTTGACTATCAATTAGGACTTGAGTTCAAATCCTCACCATTTTTGTGTTGAAAATCTATATAAACAACATCATTTTCACAATTCAGTCTAGATCACACTCTTCGAAGCAATTGCCAATCTCTGAGGAATTTCAGTGCAATACCTAAGAGCCACCCATGCAATTTGGAGAAGATAAATGGAAGCCATGATGCAACTAAAGGAGTTTTCAATCAATTTAATTATTTAAAATCTCTTATTTATACATTTATTTCATTCATTTGTGTTTGATTTTAGCTTGATTAGTTAAGGATATGTGATCATCCTTTTAGCCTAATCAACATAATTTACATGATTTCAAGCATGAGTAAAATGGGCACCAACCCCATATCTGAGTACCCACTCAGATGATTATAATGAACAAGTATTCAAATACAGTTTAAGCACCTTGTTACAAAAGAGGTTTTGTAACGCACCATGTTTTCTACACCTAAGAATGATTCTGCTTTTTTCCGCTCACAAGATTAGTCCTCTACTCACTGGTCTCTACTAACAACCTATTTCCTCTCTCTTTGTCTTTTTCTTATCTTTGCATACAGCTCTCTGATTTCTTCTCTATTCCAACTTCTTTTTCTGCTCCAGTCTCTATGTATAACCTTTTGTGTTATCATCCACAACTCACTGCTCTCTAGTCTCTTATCTCTGCTCTTCTTAGTCCTCTATTTTTTTGCACTCTACTTTTTATTTCAGTTGCCTCTTATCTCCTATTCAGATTTGATCATTATGCATGCAATATCTTATGCAATGTTATGCCTATAATAGCATCATGTTATGCACACCTGTGAAAAGTGCTTTTATGTGCCCTCTTCTTTTCTCTTTGTTCTGTAACCTTTGTTTTTGCAGAGCTTCTTCACCTACATGCCTGCCTCACTCTCTCATACACCTCCTACATTATTTTCCCACTCAACACATCCACTTAATCCACTTCCTGGTCAACTATGTACCTCAAGAGTTTTCCCTCCAAAAAGAAAATAAAATAAAATCTTCTCGAGCCACTAGAAGATTCACCTTGTCTCTTAATTCTAGTTTGGTAGCCATCCATATTAAATGCTACCTTCCTTATTTTCTCAGCTATCTCTTTAGTTTGATTTTGCTTTAACACACAATCTCTATTCTGGAAATGATCGATTAACTATAACACTGTTCAACATTAACTCCATTTCTTATTTTCTATTCTAACTAAAAAATAATCTCCTTTGATACATGTGCTCTTAGATTCATAAACCAGTCAAATATTTTGTCCAAAGAGCATTCACATGTTACTCAGCCACATGGTGGATGGTGGGATCCATCGACAAATCCCTCTGCTCACAAAAGGTCCATGTGCAGATGAAATCCACATTGGATTCTTTGGCACCACTGAGCTGATGTGTTTTGTAGACTAGCTAACATGTGTGTTATGCACTTACACAAAAACTTCCTTCCTGCGAGCTGGTATGATTGCACCCAATATTCTATTTTAATTATCCCATGGGATCATTTTTCCCAAGTCCTTGTTGTGGTCTGGTGGGGCTATCATCTGTTCATGGTGGAAACTACCCCACAAAGACTTTTGTCCTAATTCTTCCTAGTTGTAAGGTGGCAGGGAAACTAACCCGTCATAGTGGAAACTACCTCATAGAGACTTTTGTCTTAAGTCTTCCTTATCATGGGATAGTGGGGAAACTAAATCATCATAGTGGAAACTAACCCACAAAGACTTTTGTCTTAAGTCTTCCTTGCTATGGGATGGTGGGGCAGCTAACCTATCATATTATTTACATCCCTTGTTGCAGTTTTGTAGATGCCTTTGGTCAATACAAAGAGTTAACCATGAAATAGTGATATCGATAGCACAATGTGTTATGCTATCCGTATAACATTATGCAACTGACTCTTCTTGTAACTACGTGCAACTAACATGGTGTGTTAGCTTAACTATCACTGCACTTTTTCTTGAGTCAAACTAGTTATCTCAATGCCTTACCAAATCAAAGGCCTACGTCTTCTTGTTCGATTGTAAGTCCTAATAACACACTCCATGCTTTCCTTCTATATCTTCTTTGTGGCCTTTGACTAAATGCCATTGCAACCTCTAAGCTAGTCCAACTTGCACACATATAATTAAATCTTCTTACCTTTGCTAACTTAGGATGACACCTCTCTATAAATTTTACCTTCATCTAGGGCATTTATCATCCTGCACCTCTATCCAATCTGATCTTTGCATGTCTCTGCATCTTTGACTAGTGGGTCTGAGGCTATCACTCTAAACTTCCTCTATCAAGCTACACTTATTCTCTATGGCACTTATCATCTTTGCATCTCTGTCTACTACATCTTCTTAATTGTTTACATCAATGACAATCTAATACCAATAATCTCCCCCTTTGGTATTGATGTCAACCTCACTCAACTTCTCCCCCTTTGACAACAATGGAAAAGGGTGAGACAACCAATTGTCAGTCATGCATCTTCTCCCCCTTTGAACTTCTTCACTCATTTGGAAACACATGTCACACCCCCTATGACAACTGCACTATACTTGTGGTAGATAACACATCCTGGACATCAACTACACTCTCATCTTTTGTGCCTATGCATCTACAACACCTGCTATCATTTTTCTGACCCGATTCAACAATGGTCTTCCCTCGATAACCATAACCTCTAGGATCCATCTCCCTTGGAGCACACATAGGTTCAAGGGTGTAAAATTTGAAGCTATAAGCTCCCCCTGAACCACAGACCTCTTGTACCTTTAAGTGCTAAATTTTTTCATGTTAATTATGCATAGATCATATATATCTTCTCCCCCATTCACTGCACATTTGCAGCACCATTTATCATTCTATAAAATTTATTGACTCCCCCTGTAAAAGACAATATTTATGCTCTACCTTTCTTTTCTTTGCTGCAAAAAATCTGACTAGACTTATTTTTGATTCCACATGTGTTGTCATTCTTCTTCCATGCCTTGAACCAATAAACACTCTTGTTGGCCTGCCTTTTTTTCTCTTCCAATTGATCTTTCGTATAACACATCATGTTACAAATGTACTCTAAGCTCCACTTCTTTGTGTTGTCTATTTTCTTTTGTGTTGCATCATGTTTTCATACTAGCTATCATTGCCTCCATGTACATTATTCTTTTAGCTTCAAAACTATTCGGAATGTCAAATCCAGCATAACAAATTCATCTCCTTCTATGTTGTTGTTGTATAATTTTCTCATTAACCTCAAGCTATTATTGCAATCATTTCACTTTTATGTTGCATCATCCTTATCATAGTGAACAATATGCCAACAATTCCAAACCTTGATATGCTACCAAGGTATAAACTTCTGCAACTCAAGAAGCTACAAAAAACAAACAAATATTTCAACTAACACAACATCAACTGAAATAAAAATAAACAATCATCAGTCTTATCAACTTCCCTGTCACTAATTCTAGTCCTTTAAACTGCCTTTATACTTGTTCTTTTTCAGAAGTTGGGGGTGTAATATATGATCATGTTTAGCTCCCCCTAAGGTTCTACTTCTCCTTAATATTGAGGAGATACCACATGTGCATGGAGTGCACAATGCTCACTCATAGTCTTATACTTCATGTTCTTCTTATCATATGTGTTTTGTTTTCTTCTCCAAACTTGTTTGATCTCCCTCTCTTTCTTAGTTGCAACTTCTGGTGCAACATCTATCATCTTATTTTATTTGAAAACCTTTATTTTACAGTATTTAGTAGTGTGGCCAAAATTGTTGTAATAGTCGTGTATACACCTAAAAATGGTCTGAAGATATTTAATTAAATAAGCAATTATTTAATTAATCCTCCTCCCCAATTTAATTGAAATCATTAGCAATTTGATTAAATTCTCCCTTTCATCTACTTATTAATAAATCTAAGGATTTATTTAATAGGTTCATTTCCATAGTCCCCTTTGATTAATTGATTCAAATTAATTAATCCTCCCCCCACTTCAATTAATTCTTCTAATCCTCTAATTAATTAAAACTAATCAATTTATGAGTTGTTGAGAATTAATTAGTCTTTTCCTATTATTTGAATTTTTAAAATTCAAATTACCCACATGCCTCCTAAATTCTAACCACCTAACCTAACCATTCCTCTAACTTGACCTATTCCACCTAACTGTGGGTTTAACTAAACATATCCTATCTTGCACATCCTAACCTCCTTATCCTAACCTCCTATGGTGTGGATATTTTCTTCTTGAGACACATGGCACTTTGGCCACAAGTCTCCTCTCTTGGACACTTGCCCTTTTATGAGCAAAGCTCCTTAACACTTGTCACCATAGAGATGACAAGTGTCTCTTCCTCCAATTTCACCCTTGATATCTTCAGACTCAATCTTGACCATTGATTCCTACCACCTCACCCCTGGCCTTGGAAATCCTATAAATATCCCCCATTTTGGAGAAAAAAGGATCCCATCTCATTTTCATCTTAGATATTGTTACTATAGGCATATCATTTGAGCACTGTTATTATAGGCAATTGCATCTTAGATTTAGTTTAATTTGATCATTTTCTAGCATAATTGTTGAATCATGTAGCTTAATCGATCTCTTTTCTAGCTTAATTGCATCATCATCATAGCTTAATCATACATATCATTAGATTAATTAGTCTCTTGGATCAATCTAGCATATTCAATCTCATCTTTGCACATCATTATCATTTCAAATCCTTCATTTAGGTGTAGTCAAGTCACTGGGATTGCTTATCCAGATTTGAGAGAAAATCCATACTTGCATCTATTTGGAGGCGATAGGTCGCTTTGTGATGGTTTTATTTTTCATTTGGTTTTAATTTGCTAACCATTCTTGTAATGATCTATTGAGTGTTTTGTGTTGCAGCTATGGGTATCACACATCATAGAGCATGACATTTTGATGCCCACCATGGGGCCAGAAATCTCATTTTTGGCCTCTCAAGCATCATCAAATATTTATTTTTGACCGGGTTGGAACCAAAATTTTGTGCGAGCTCTTTTTCAATCTCATACGAGCTCCTTTATGCAGTGATACGATAATTCTTCCTGATTCGTACAAGCTTTTAGGGAGACTGAAGTGTCGTACGAGCTCTGCTTTGCACTCATATGGTCCCGGAAGGGTACTCATATGGTCAGGTAAATTATGTCGTATGAAATTTTGTTTCTATGTTTTTAAAGCAGTTTTCATTTTAAGGGTTTCATGCTTCAATATGGTTATTACTAATGCTAACCCTGGTCTGTTTGTGAATTTTTTGGCAGCCTAATTGGTTTTTGTAGGACAATTGTCAAAGACTACGCTTGTCAAAGCTTTGTTTCAACAAAACACATCATGACTACTAATGCATTTATTTTGCAGGTTGCCTAGGAGGACTCAACCAAACTCTATGTCTTCTTTAATCTTTCTAGGCACACCTTTTTGCTAATGGAAATGAACAATCATGTTTTATGTGTTTTGATGATAGGTGAGTATGCTTTCACCTTTCTTAGGTAATCAAAAAGATAGACTCATCCTTTGCTTTCATTAGTGCATATCTTTAGCGGGTCTGCCCTCTCAAGGAGCTAATAACTCTTATCCATTAAGGCCGGTGAGAGGGGAACGACTTAAGTGGGAATGACTAACGCCAATTAATCCAACCCACTATAAAATAAATGTGATTTGATGAAAATAAAGTCAATGGCAGTGCTCAGGAATAGCTCTCCTCCGTACCTTATGCTATATCAAACCTTGGTTTTCAAGGCTGGGAGACCTCTTAATTGAGTATTATACCTTGACGCGTTGAATGGATCCCTTACTAGTTTCGATTAAATTAGAAGCTACCTGATTCAGCTCCGAAAGGGTGATAATCTTTGTGCAAGAGAGATAGTAACTCTCCCAAGACACTTGCCATATCATGCCCCCATTAGCATTTGGAGTCGGATAATATGACGTTGAAAATCTATTGCATAAGACTCAACAACCATATTCTGATTAGGTATTGGGTGTGTACCTAAGCTTGCATGAAAAGGTTTTATCTCTCAGCCAACTTCCTTAGGTAGCGTAATGTTCTTGAAGGTCACTTATCATATCATGTGCTCTCTATGTATTCATCCCTAAAATAGAAAACCAGACATTTAAAACTGGAAAAAATAAGCAAAAAATCAAACTTCAATGATCAAAAATCTGGCCAAACAACATTTTTTACTTCTATTCTATCTTGAGTCATATGAGCTTGTGTTTTTTCATACAAGCCTTCTTGTTTGTCATATGGTTTAGAAATTTTTGTCGTATGAGTTCTTTGGTTTATCATTTTTATCAGTAATTTTTGTCATACGAGACCTCTGGTTTATCATTTTTCTCAATGGGAATTATCATATGAGCTTGTTCTTTGTCATATGAGATTCTTGATATGTCGTATGGACCTGTATGTATTATCATCCGAAGCTTCTTAAACTATCGAATGATTTTATGTCTTTGTTGGTCCAGAGTTTTCTTCTTGCACAACTTTTTCAGGTCAGTCATATTTGCTTGGTCGATTTACAATAATCATAAACACTTGTTCTTTGTCATTCTATTCTTGGATTGTCTCCTTTGTTTGCTTGGTCAAGTTGTGATTTGTCAAATTGGATTCCAAAGCTAAACACCTCAAGATTTTCAAGTACTCACCCTCAACAAGTTCAATATCTAAACATCTCAAAGTGCATCATCAACCTCTTTGATAAACTGATCACTCAAAACATAGTTTCTCATCAAGCTCTATCATCCTTTATCACAAAACTACAATGTTTGGTCAGGATAACCTTTTCCCACATCGTAGGATATATCATTCCTATTGGACTTCATTTTTATCAAATCATCATCATTGCACTCCAAAACTGAAGATCAAAAAACTTGCAAACTTTTAAACACTTGAAGCGTCTTTTCAGGTCATATCACTCTATCACATTTACATTGACAGTTGATCACGTATCAAAACAACTTTTAAACAATTGAATCCTAGCACAATATCTAACACACGTGTATGCCCGTTCTAACTAGAGCTCAAAGATGAAAAATCGAAGAGATGGAAATCAAAACATTGGAAATAACTTAAGAGCATAGAACCATGGAACATGAAGATTAAATACAAGTTGAATGAGAAATAACATAATAAAATACCAGAGACATCAAAAAAATCCTCAATTCGATAAATTTATGCAAAAATTATTGGAGGGAGAAATTTTATTTTTTTTCCTAATGTTAGCAAAATCTGGTGCTACACTTCCCCAAGATTTTGATGTGAACAAATTGACACAAAAGAAAAATGACCCTCCCCTAATAGCAAACAATATGAGGATATTTTTGGTCCAAAAAATGAATGACACGTCAATTCTGAGTAACACCAGAACCAATGAAGAAACTTACATTCCCAAAAGAGATGACGTAGAAATTCTAAATAGCTTTCAATCCAATGAAGATACAAGAAGGACTAGAGATGATACAAGAAGAGATCTAGATCCTCCTAGAATACAAAATCATGGTTATGCAAGAACAAATCATGTTGATAATCCTATCACAACTCTCACACAACAAATACAAACACTGCAAACATAAATTCAAGATATGCAGAGAGGAAATGTTAGAAGATACTCACTTCAAGAAATTTGTCCTTATCCATTCCACAAAAATCTAAACATAATACCATTTCCTATAGGTTGTGAAACTCCTAGATACAAAAAATATGATGGAAGCACTGACCCTCAAGATCATATATGAGGAATTTTCACAATAAGTATGGAGTTTGCACATGAGGATACCTACTTGATGAGATTATTTCCGAAAAGCTTACCTGGACTAGCTATGGAATGGTTCTCCAAACTTCCACCTCGAATCAAATCATTCTTAGAATTGGTGGATAAGTTTGTTTCACAATACTCTTACAACATACAACATGAAGTAACAATGCTAGACCTATGTAATGCCAAACAAAAGAGTGGAGAACCTATCATGACATTTTTATAGTGATGGAGATGGTTAGCTTCACAATATCCTCGTACAGTGTGAGAGTATGAAAAAATGGACATATTCATCGACAATCTAAATGATCAAATGATTTATTATCTAAAAATGCAAGGAAATCAAAGTTTCAGAAAGATGATTGATAATGGAATTAGAATAGAGGAAGCCATGATAAAGAAAGGTGAGTTGAAAATATACAAAGACAAAGTTCATCCTCCTAACAACACTAATAACAACAACCACAATGATAAGCCAAAGTTTTGGAATAGAAATCGTAATGTTGTCAATGATGGAATAGTGGATAACAACAATGTGAAACCAAAGCAACCAGTTTTTAATTTATCCCACCACTCAGCAGCGGCTTAGCAAAACAACTATTACAAAAAAGCAACCATCAAAAATTTCTTTCGAAGAAAATTTACAAACATTGGTTAACTCCTTGGGTCAGCACTAAAGACTGTTGGCATATGCACACTCCAATGAGACATTGTATGTGATTGAAGGTTTTGTCATTGATGGCAACCTTGCAATCCTATGGCACCGACAAAGACATTATACCAGCATTAGCAGATCACACTCAACACCGGCACCGACATAGAAGAAAATAAGTATACCGGTACAGAGGCCGATAGGATTTTGTTACACAATATTTTGATTATTATTGTAAGCCGACTTGGCAAATTGTAAAATGACTCTTATATATAAAAGAGATCATCATAGACATTTGTAGAAGAAGTTGTATGTGTTTAAGGAAAATATTAGGCAGACCAAATGTGCAAAATATAGGTCAAGGGTATTGTAGACACCTAAAAATGGTCAATGCTTGCGGAGTCATACTTTAACATTGACGCATTGCCTTATTTTATGGTTTTTGTGTCGCATTAACATTTCTCCTATGTTGCGTACTTGGTCTTTATCATTTGTGAACATCGAGTCCTTCTTCTGCATTCTTCATTCGTCTCGCTTTCGAATTTGGTCTTGTCGACAACAATCTTCAGTCATGATTTTGATCGATCTTATCCTATCACATCAATGTGCGTGCTCATTAGTCATCATTTTGGCCATCATCAATCCTAATTAGGGTTTTGTCCTCTTATCAATCTTGTCATTTTTTGATCGATTTGTCATCGATTGTTGTCATTTTCAATCTTGTCATTTTGCGATCGATTTGTCATTGATCATTGTCATTTTCAATCTTGTCGACTTGCGATCAATTTGTCATCGATCGTTGTTATTTTCAATCTTGTCGTCTTGTGATCAATTTGTCATCAATCGTCGTCTTTCTCAATCATGTCAATTTAGATCGATTTGTCATTGTTCCTCAGCTCATTTATCAATCAAATCATTTATCAATTCAAAATCATGATCAAATCGAATCAACATTAATTATCTTTTGTCAAGACCTAATTGTCGTCCTTGCATTTCTAATTCATCTTCTAAGGTTTTATGATTTATTCATTTAATCTTGTTTGGTATTTTTCCTCTAGGTTAAATAATTTATTTATTTATCCTAAGTCTTCTTGTCACAATTAAATATTTATTTAATTGGCTAATTAATTCCCTCTCTTTGTGTGAATTAATTAATGAATGAAAAATTGTTAATCAATTCACTTAATTCCTAATTTCCTCATTTTCTAATTTTCCTAATTCCTAATTTCCTAATTTCAATTTCCACCTAATTAATTTCTCTCTAGTCTCTCCCCATTTTTGTGCTTTGGTGGAAGCATGAATTTCTCATGCATCATACTTTTGGCATAGCAAGATGTCATAAGCTTTTAGTCCTCTAACCTTTGCATTGGCAATATGTCATAATTCATGACATAGAAGGTGTCATAACCTTCTTCCTTCAACTCAATTTTGCCATTTTTGAAATCAATTGCCTAAATATCAATTTCATGCTAATCTTATCTTTTCTCCAATTTGTCTATAAATTGGATGAATTTCTTCAATCAAGATCCCTGGTTGAATCAATCACACTTCGAGTATTCTTGCGCTATCATCTTGTCTACTTGCTTTCACATCATGCTTATGCACTAGTAGGTGAGATCCACAAACAAAGCTATTTTAAGGAGAAAGAAGGACAATGGAGCCACATGAAGGAGACATTCAAGTTTGCAATGATTTGCGTTTGGATTGATGTCTTGTTTTCATGTTTTCATTGAATGTAATTAGGATTGTTATCATTGCATTTTAGCTTTCGTGATTGAACTAGACTAATAATGTTTATATTGCTTTGATGATTTCCAATTTCCTAGCTACATTAATTGGTGAACCCAACGTGAAACTATCTATCTAACCCCTTAACTATGTTTTTGAGTGCTTTTGAGCTGATTTACAGGTGAAAAATGCAAGAAATAGAGCAATTCAGGGCTTTCTAGGTACTTATACACTTGTGTAGGAGAGTTCTGCGCCTATGTCAAACATTCTGCGCCTGTGTCAAGGACTTATGCGCCTATTTCAAAGGGATCTATGCCTATTTTGCTGCATTCTACACCTATGTTATTGCATTATGTGCCTGTGTGAGACATTTTGCACCTGTGTAAGGCCAGAAATAGAGGTAAAAAGCAGTGTTTTTACTTGCAAATTGTGTTGTTTTGCATTTTGTTTCTGCTTTTTGGTTTTTTGGTACTGATTCTTTGTGCAACACCTTGGCATTACACATGACAAAGACAAAAATGAAACTACTAATGAATTTTATGCAAGTTGCCTTGTATCTCAACTAAACGTTGTGTTTGTAATTCATAATTAGGCACCTAGTATGATTGCTAAATAGGACGGAATGAATGTGTGTTTGCTTTGATTGTTGAGTTTGACATTGGAGTAGGAGAGTATGCTCTCATCCTTCTTAGGGTGATCAGAAATCCAGATCTTCGATACCATTCTCTTGTTTCAGATTGTTTGTTACCTTTAGAGGACCTGCCTTCCCAACCATTTGCTTTCTTTTGCAAGCAAGTGATAATCGTGAGAAGGGAATGACCCAAAGTGAGTATAGCTAGAATACCTTGGCATTCTAACTCACTATAAATAAATACCTGATGGGTGAAAGATTTGAAGGAAGGGTTACGTGGGAATTGTAGTTTACTTGGGAAGTGATGACCCTTGGACTCTTTCTCATATCAGCATCTAAGTAGGGCATCAAGGTCTAAATCATGCTTGTGTGACTACATTTTTTTGGTAGCTTGGTGGGCTTAATGTCTCAATCACGCTTGCGTGACACCAAGGAGTAACGCTTAACAGAAATCCTTACTAAACACCTTGTATTTAGAGGCCAAAAATCCTTCTAGTTGCTTGAGAAGGACAAGTTCGGATACTTGGAAGAGATACTAAGTTTGCCATGGGGAGATTTCCATGGGGAATGATGCTTGGCTACCCTGAGAAGTGAGTGCTGTGGAGGGGAGCCTGTGGGGTCAAGAATCTATGTATTCTCCTTGAATCTCATAACGAGTCTACCGCTCAAGTACCTACTGTCCTTGTCTACCATAAGAAATGTGTGAATGAGCATGATTGTTTTGAGTCTAAGTTAAAATATCTTGTCTTCTTTGCTTGTCAAAAGTTGAGTCGTGTCTCATTTCAAAAACAAGACAAATTGATTCAAAACAAGGTTAAACCCAAGAGTATTTCATTCAACAAACTTCAAAACACCTTCAAACATGGTTGTCAAACATTTTTCAAAATCTTGTCTCAACATTCATGTCACTTAGATTTAGGTTCATCCTAGGTTTGCATTTTGCAAATTCATTGTCAACTACCAAGGTTAAGTTTCACTTAGGTCATACTCATTTGCATGTGTCCTCTTGCATTAGAGTAATACCATTTCATAATTCAACCTTAGGTTTTGCCTTAGGTTGACATTGTCATACATTTGCATTTGCATCCTTGTCCTCATAACATTAGGTCACATTTGCATACCCTAGGTCTCTTCATTAAGCTTAGGTCATTATCATATCATATTAGGGTCATTTGCATAGTAATTGTCCCTTTGCATATAGTGTCAAAACTAGGTTTTGTCATACTTGAGTAATTGCAAATCTTTGATAAACCCTAAGTTATTGTTAGGAAGTCTAGACCTTATCAAACTTTTGTCTTTTTGTCATTTTTGTCATTTGGTCAAACCTAGCTTAGTATCCAAGCATATAGGGGAGACATTGTCATTTTGTCCTTTTGTCACTTGGTCCTTTTTTCCTTTGAGGTCTAGACATCATTTCAATTCCCTAAGGGTCTCTTTTTAGATTTACATCCCTAAAGGTTTGTCAAAATCTTGAAAAGCAACAAAAACATAGGTTGCATTCTTGCCATAGATTGCATTCTCATCTATTTTAATTTGCATTTAGTTGCATATCCTATATCATTCTTGAAAAAATTCCAAAAAATATTGCATTTGCATAGTGACATGACTATTGAAACAAGGTTCCAAGCACCAATGATGCAACAAAGTTTGACATATCAACCGATAATGCAATCGAATTTTAATCGAAGGCAATCACAATTATATCCAACCCAACAACAAGGCAATATCGATCAAACTTTTTATGATGAAACAAGTCTCCAAATACAAAAACTAGAGGAGAAGCTAGCTCAAGAAAATGAGATATTGGAACAAAGAGTGAAAAACATTTAGAAGAATAGATCACAAACATCCAAAATGTTTCAAAAATTTCCAGGTCGAAATCCAAATATTGAGCCAATTGATGTAAGATCTCTTATTGAACGATCAGACATACCAGCTCTCCTCTCACAAATAGAGATGATGAAACAATTTCAAGAAAAGAGACAACAAGATTATGTGCCTCCACAACAAGAACAAGAAGGTGTTTACT
Organism: Cryptomeria japonica; assembly: GCF_030272615.1. Classification (NCBI taxonomy): domain Eukaryota; kingdom Viridiplantae; phylum Streptophyta; class Pinopsida; order Cupressales; family Cupressaceae; genus Cryptomeria; species Cryptomeria japonica. Next base: position 555,723,127 of record NC_081414.1, on the reverse strand, counting down.
ATCAATCACATTTTCAACCATCACAACCAATGGTTCAACCAGTTGTTCAACATTTCCAATAGACACAACCAATTGTCCAACATATACAACCAACACAACCAATGGTCCAATTTCAACAATATGTCCAACCAACTATACAATGTCCACAAATAGTTCAACCAATGGTGGAATATCAACAAGTTCAATCAACATATCAATGTCAACAACCACAACCAAACATTCAAATACAAAGGTTGTAGCACACACCAACCCAAGTTTCAAACATGTTAGAACAATTGAACCAAGTCCAATATCAAAACATGACATCAAACCAAGACCAAATTCTTTCCAAACAAGTTCAAATTCCAGATACAACCATGTCAAAACCTTGAAAGAAAGGTGGCTTTATTGCAAGGCTCTTAAGGAACCTACCAAGTGAGTTCTTTGAAGAAGATCACAATAATACAATTATGTCTAGCAATGCCTCATCTCCCCGCAAACAAATTGACTCTCCAGTGGCATCTATCCCTACACCTCTAGAAGTTTCAAAAGAACCTTCCATATTGTCCTCATCAAATAATACACCCAAGGATGAAATTATCCAAGGGCTATCCATAATTGATTGCCAATATAATCCAATTCATGATGCACATCCTTGTCTTTTATCAGAAATACAAGACCCAATGCCACCATGTACTTTATTGCCATTACCTGTTTTAGAGGACCCCATTCGAAGTCCCCCTTCCTCATGTTCAAGCATTGATTCCTTGCCAGAATCCATCACAAATGTTCAAATTCCATCCCCTTCATGCCAAAGCATTAATCCATTGCCAAAATCCCCCATGCATATCCAAAGTCCAACCTCATGTCAAGAGGATAATTTAGAGCATGAAGAAACGTGTCTTAAAATAGATCAAGATCAAGATCCTAAAACCTTATCATCCCATCCAATTGTTGACCAGGACCCCATCTTCCTAGGCACTCACGATGATTCCCCTATTCTTGTCCATCTTATCCAAAGTCCTATTGACACTCCATTCCCCAAGAAAGATCAAGATATCCCAGTCCATCCAATCCCAAACGATCCCATTCCATTTCATGAAAAAAATGTCTTTTCAAATCCCATTGGCATTCCACTTCCTAAGAAAGATCAAGATATCCCTTCCATCCTTTCTGATGATCCCATTAAAATTCAAGAGCAAAGCACCTTTAAAGAGGATTCCAATGATCTTCCTCCTTGTCAAGATCAAATTATTCCTTTAAATCCACCACAAGATCCTTTTGTTCCTCCATCTCCTTGTCTTAATACTCCATATACACTCCAAGATCACATTTCTTTTGATGATCTCATTATTTTTCCCATTCCATCTCTTGAAGAGCCTGTCATTGAACCATGTCCACTACACAATCCTAGTCCCCCTCATGATCCTAATCCCCCTCATGATTCTAACGTGTCAGTGCAAGATGTTCATGAACCCTCAACATGCACAATGGGTTCTTCCACTTTGGTGAAATCCAATCCACTTCAAGATCTCATTATTTCTCTCATATCATATCCACCTCATAATGGACTCGCGTCTTCTTCCCAAAAAAAAGAGCATCCTAAAAGTCAAGATATTCATAAAGGCAAAGGAGTAGACCTTCCCTCCATATCAAAGAAGATCTTAAGGGTATCCCTCCATCAAAATCCAAACATACACCTTCCATCCATCTTAGGTCCTTATATCCCTTCATCCTCTATGCAAGGTCAGCAAAGGCACACATCCTTGAATAAATTTCATCAATCCAAAAGAAGTCCATTTCATTCATATCTATCAATGCATTCCTTTCTCCCTCCAAGCAATTTGGATGCCAAGTATAAAATTCATAAGTCTAGAAATCCACATGTATTCAAGGATCAACATGTCCAATATAATCAACATGTCAAACCAAAGAAAAATTTGATCTATAAAGAAAAGGAAAAATCCAAAAGGTCACAAAGGCCCATTGATCAAAAAAAAAGTTAAAATCTATATGGGTTCCTAAATCCCTTGTGCAAGCAATGCACTCCAAGGAACCACAAAAGCATGAAAAATCAAAAACCATGTGGATCCCTAAGCAGCTCCTTGAAGCACAAAAGCCTAAAGAAACATCAAAATTGGCATCTAAAACTGCTATTCCTCCATCCAAACCTTCCAAGTCTATTCCTCCACCACCTTCTTCATCTGTTTTGGGCCCTTATGTCCCAAAATCCATAGCCTTTCCTCCGTCAAAATCTCAATATCCAAAATACATTTTTCCTCCATCAGTCCACCACCCGTCAATGTGTGTGCCAACGTTGATCTTGCCAACATTTCTATCCACTAAAGCCCAATTCTTCCAATACCCTATCCATTATCCAATGCATATTTTTCATCCTTTGATCCCTTTGATCCAATCCTTTGCATAAATCCTTGCCTTAGTTTCATCTCTTTGTCCATGTCTTTATCCTACCAATGTCTTTGAGCATACTTTTAAAGGTCATGGTCCATTTTTTTCAAGGCTACTATCCAAAAAAAAAGGCGCTTGAGTCCTTCTTCCATCCCCTATCATGTGTCCATCTTCTATTGAAAAAGTCAAAATACAAAAATAAAAGTGAAAAGAAAAAAAAAAGTGAAAAAAAAAGAAAAAGATAAAAAAAGTAAAGCAAAAATAATTCATCCACTAGTGAAAACCTAGCACATAGGTGCCTTGGGCAAGTACCATGATGAAAACCTAGCAAATAGGTGTCATGTGTAATCTATGAACTTCTTGCATACCGTACTTGGGGGTGGGTTTCCTCCTTCATATCCTTTTGTCCTTCATTGTTCCATTATCCTATCGAACCCCTATCATTACCCTTCATATCCTATTGTCCCTCATGTTCAATTTCCCTTTCCACCTTCGATCTTGACAAGGTTGAGGATCTTCATGAGCATCACACATCTTGTTTGCAGCTTTTAGTCCATCATAGCTTTTGGTCTTTACCCATTTGCTTATTATAACCTTTCATCCATATTCCCTAACTTATTGCAACTTTTTGCCACTATCCCTTAGCCAATCCCGACCTTCAGTCCATATCTCTTATCCATTCTTAGTCTTTCTTATCCTATCCATATCTTATCACTATCCATACACTCTTTTTCATTCCTTGATCTTGATCTGACATAAGGATGCAAAATTTAAACGTGGTTTCAAACACCTCTTGACATGTCCCTCATGCCATGTCACTGCTTTACATTGTCATATCTAGTCTCTTGTCCCATCACGCAATAGCCCTTGAAAATTGCATCCGTATTGTCTCCATGATAAAAGGCCTTTGTCTTCCCTCTATCCACCATCATTTTAGAAAGCCTATTTATTCACTTGTCATATTCCTTGCCTTGCTAGACACCGGGGGCAAAATCCCTAAAAATCAAATAATGTCCTAAAAAAATCCAAAAAAATCAAATAATGTCCTGAAAAAATCCAAAAAAAATCAAATAATGTCCTGAAAAAAAAATCCCTAAAAATCATATAATGTCCTGAAAAATTCCAAAAAACATCAAAAAATGTCCTGAAATAATCCCTAAAAATCAAAATTTGTCCTAAAATAAATCCCTAAAAAGTCAAATAATGTCCTAAAAAAATGAACAAATTTTTTTTCAAAACATTAAAATCCAAAAACAAGCATTTTGCAATAAAAATCCCCTTTGTGCATAAGACAGATCGCTGAGCATCCCTCCAACGACATGCAATCACACATTGTGCTTTAATGAAATCATGCATAAACAGATGAACTTTTTCGATCAAACCAGACATTCAAACTAATCAAAATTGTCATATCAATCAACTTCAAAATCATTCGTCCTTAGCACACTATCATGGGTCTTATACAGGGTGTGCTTTACTCGAAACTAGACTGTGTCCTGTCTTAGACGGGGTACTGCATGTCCTAAAACTAGACAGCATGATCGTCCTATCAGCACTTTCAACTTTTGACAATGAAGATCAAGATGTTTGTTTGACTTGTTGGAATTAGCGAGTCTTATCATTTATTGATTTATCTTCGATCATGTTCCTATGTTGCTTGATGATGTCACTGAGTGATTTAGAGTGACCAGGATGGTTCATGGTCCCTTTCTTTTTTGTTGTGATTGCTGCTTGTGTGTGATGTGTCTGTCTTTTGCAAAAAGGGTTGCATTTCAGCTCTGGCCTTCAATGCCATGGTGCTACACATCCATTTTGCTACATTAAAATAAAGGTTCTCACCTACAAAGTGCATTAGTGAAAGCAAGTTTTTCTTTGCCTCTAACGGTCCTCTGTCTAATTTCTTCTTACTAACATTTCTTCCGTCAATTTGGGCAGTTAGTTCAGTCTCGTGCTCTGATTTCTCCACACACATATGCTGCATCCTGCATTCCTTGGTTAGTACATTTGCAAACATCACATCAAGCATCACGTCAAGCATTTTCTCCATTTCATCTTATAAATGCATCAAAAACACATAAAAATATATATCCATACATGTTCCACAATAAATAGTGCATAAGTCATCCATACATGGAAAACAACTATAAGTCATAACACATTGCATCCCATCATATCGATGCATATCATATCATATATCCAAATAATATCGGAGTACAAAATTGGACTGTCTGTACTAAGTATGGCCCGCAGGCTGACTACATAATGTCAAACTACATCTGTCTCTATCCTAAGGAGCACATGCCTCTGTCACTAGGTGCTTCCACTGTCCTCCTCATCCCTGCCATGTCTCATAGATGATGTCCCTCCTAGTCTTGGCTATGGTGGTCTCATCAGTCCACTCACCCCCATGCTGCTTACTTACCTTTGAGAGCGTGCCCTGCTCTTTGTCCTTGATCATGCCCGATATGAAGTTGCTCTCTACTCTAGTGGAACTGCACTCTCATATAGTGTCCTCCAATGGCGTATCTCCTCTCCGGTCTCTACCAACATCTGTGCCATCTCACATGCACTAGCATCCCTAATCGACCCAATGTACTCGGTGACTCTCTGTTCTTCTCGCTGTGCCTGAGCTATTGCTGTATCTCGAGCCGCTATAAGTCTAGCTATCTCTGCTGTGAACTGATCCTGCTCTATCCTCAAGATAGCATTTTGTCTCTTTAATGTCGCAATATGATCATGCTAACTCACTATGGTAGCCCTGCACATCTCCATCTCCTCTATCCTAGCTGTCTCCGGCTCTATAGGTATATCCTGCAATGACTCCTGATCGGCTGAGTCCAGCTCATAATTGTCATCCCCCTCATCCTCCTCATCCTCATCATCTCCCTCCTCCTCTCCTATGAGTGGGAAGTCCTCCAGTCTCCTAGGTACTGGAATATCAGGATCTGTCAATGGCACTGGCCGTCATCGTGCAAACCATCACTCATACTCCTCTGTCATCCTGGCATCCACCACATCTGATCTCCAATCCCACTATCTCTGTTGTAGCTGTGTGAAGTCAGCATATGCTATGTGTGGTTGAATCATCCTCCCCCACTAACTCATCTCTCTGTGAGATCGGGCAAAGTGTGCAGTCCCTCTAGGTACATCTTGCCTCTCTCCAAACTATTGTCTAACTCTCTCTAGCAGGTACATCTCAATCACTCTCTGGTGATTCACTAGTCACCCAATCAGGTACCTCTCCCATCTACAATATGGTAGCTCATCCCTATCATCTGACCATCCAGGGCAATCAAGATATGGCCTCCATGTGAACTCTCTCAATCTGTCTAGCTCATGTCGCCAATACAGTATGTATCCAAACGGACCCTATCTCAGTGCTCCATCATAGCAGTACACATATGGTCAGTGTGGTAATACCTGTCTCTCTGCAATCGGTCGACATATGGCTATGTGCTCAAATGCCCATACCTGTAACAGTGTGACTCCACAGCTCAAAGTCTAAACTCCCTGATATACTATCTAATGCAACTGAAAATATAGCATAGCCAGTACACATGGTCCCCATGCATACACGGTCCCCTCTATCACCATCCGCTCTAGGACTCTTCCCCATCTAATAGGGAATCCATGTCCTCATCTATCCCCTACTAGTAGGCATGCTATCACCACTGCTATCACCACAGATCGTCGATCGTACTCTGATGCCATGGTCTCCCAGCCAATCTCCCTCTCTACGATGTCCAAATCATCTGCATCTCACTCAAATAATCTGCACAATGTGTCTCTCCCTATCATTGGGTCATACTCTATCATCTCCCCATGAATTGGAATGCGGAGGATACGCCATACATCCTCTAGTGTCACAGTCGCCAGATGGAAAGAGGAAGTCTATGAATGCCATCGCTTTGCCAATGCGGTAAGAAGTCCTGTGTTTGTCCTAATCTCAGGCATGAATGTGATATAGTATATCCCAAGTCTTGCTAACATATCTCTATTTGTGCTCCTGAGCCTATGTCGTAACATGAAGCACTCTGGTCGGTTCTCTCGCGTGATCAATGGATACTGTCGACTCTGCATCATAATTGGGGCACATTTTGTCAGTTTTAGGGTTTTCTCCTACGAGCTGCATTTCCTTGTTTTCATGTCCAAATTAGGGTGTTTCTACTTTATTTTGACCTATCCTATTCTTATCCCCCATTTTTAGATCATTAGCATGTTGTTTTGGACCAAAATAGGGTTCCCAATGCACAACTGCGCCTGTGTTGCATTGAACTATGCCTATGTACCCTACACAAGTGTAGAAGACCCTACACAAGCACAGGATTCACTCACACAAGCGCAAAAGTCAGTTTCTGCATCCCCTGTGGGCCCCGCAATGTCTCGCAAGTGATCAAAATTCATAAAATTGACAATAAGGGTTTTTGAGATGCATACCACTACTCCCACGTCGTTCGGTCATCTATAAGTGCATACACATTCTCTGAGGTGATCTACCAGTGGAATGTTCACCATCTCTCTGCACGTGTCCTTTTCTAGAGCAACAAATCCTCCTCTTTGGCTAGTGCAAATGAGCTCTTTTCACTCTTTGTCTCATTTATAGATCTTTGTCAGTGTATAGATGGACATGCACTCTCTCCATCTTATGCTGGTCATGGTCTTTTGCACCATCAATTGCTTGTCCTTTGTGTATCCGATCTTCGATTGTCAGTCCATTCAATCCTATCATTTTTATCAATCAATTGGCCTCTTTTCTGCCTATTTCCGGCCAATTCCTCGAGGGGGCATGCATATGTCATTATTATTGTCTGGGGCATTTTCATTATTTTTCTTTGAAACAATGCTTAAAATCGCATTGTCTCAAAGAGGGGCAAAATGTAGACACCTAAAAATGGTCAACGCTTGTGGAGTCATACTTTAACATTGATGCATTGCCTTATTTTAGGGTTTTTACGTCGCATTAACATTTCTCCTATGTTGCGTACTTGGTCTTTATCATTTGCGAACATCGAGTCCTTCTTCTGCATTCTTCATTCATCTCTCTTTTGAATTTGGTCTTGTCGACAACAATCTTCATCATGATTTTGATCGATCTTATCCTATTGCATCAATGTGCATGCTCATTAGTCATCATTTTGGACATCGTCAATCCTAATTAGGGTTTTGTCCTCTTATCAATCTTGTCATTTTTCGACCGATTTGTCATCGATCATTGTCATTTTGTGATCGATTTGTCATTGATGGTTGTCATTTTCAATCTTGTCGACTTGCGATCGATTTGTCATTGATCGTTGTTATTTTCAATCTTGTTGTCTTGCGATCAATTTGTCATCAATCGTCGTCTTTCTCAATCATGTCAATTTAGATCAATTTGTCATTGTTCCTCGGCACATTTATCAATCAAATAATTTATTAATTCAAAATCATGATCAAATCGAATCAACATTAATTATCTTTTGTCAAGACCTAATTGTCGTCCTTGCATTTCTAATTCATCTTCTAAGGTTTTATGATTTATTCATTTAATCTTGTTTGGCATTTTTCCTCTAGGTTAAATAATTTATTTATTTATCCTAAGTCTTCTTGTCACAATTAAATAATTATTTAATTGGCTAATTAATTCCCTCTCTTTGTGTGAATTAATTAATGAATGAAAAATTGTTAATTAATTCACTTAATTCCTAATTTCCTCATTTTCTAATTTTCCTAATTCCTAATTTCCTCATTTTCTAATTTCCTAATTTCAATTTCCACCTAATTAATTTCTCTCTAGTCTCTCCCTATTTTTGTGCTTTGGTGGAAGAATGAATTTCTCATGCGTCATACTTTTGGCATAGCAAGATGTCATTAGCTTTTAGTCCTCTAACCTTTGCATTGGCAATATGTCATAATTCATGACATAGAAGGTGTCATAACCTTCTTCCTTTAACTCAATTTTGCCATTTTTGAAATCAATTGCCTAAATATCAATTTCATGCTAATCTTATCTTTTCTCCAATTTGTCTATAAATTGGATGAATTTCTTCAGTCAAGATCCCTGGTCGAATCAATCATGCTTCGAGTATTCTTGCGCTATCATCTTGTCTACTTGCTTTCACATCATGCTTATGCACTAGTAGGTGATATCCACAAACAAAGCTATTTGAAGGAGAAAGAAAGACAATGGAGCCACATGAAGGAGACATTCAAGTTTGCAATGGTTTGTGTTTGGATTGATGTCTTATTTTCATGTTTTCATTGAATGTAATTAGGATTGTTATCATTGCATTTTAGCTTTCATGATTGAACTAGACTAATAATGTTTATATTGCTTTGATGATTTCTGATTTCCTAGCTACATGTATATGCAAAGAATAGAGTAGGAACCGGTACTAAATCAGGCATTGAAGATGCTATTGTAAAGCAATACAAGTTATTAGATTTGTATAATCCTTATTGTAAGTCAGTGTGACTTCCCATTGAGCAGTGAGCTCTAGGTAGTTGGCCTTCCTACATGTGCAGGCCCCTATTGTAAGTAATATTCTCTTATTGGCTAGTGAGTGAATACTGTGGGTCACAAATCCCACCAAGGTTTTTCCCACACTGGGTTTCGTCGTTAAAAATTGTGTTATGGTGTACTTTTCATGTGGATGTTCTTGATTCTATTTATTGCATTATTTCTTGCATACCTGTAATAACCCACCATGACTCATCCAACAAAATGAGTATATATATATATATATATATATTTTTTTTTTTCATTATATTTTACTATGTTTTATTCAATTGCATACTCTGGGCATCCATCCAAATAGGATTGGGCATTCATCCATTCGGGATGAGCTTCTAACCATACGAGTTAGGCAAGTGTCCATACGGGACGTAAATTCCATCTATCCAATACGGGATAGGCATCTACCCATACGGGGTAGGCATCTACCCATACGGGGTAGGCATCCATCCAAACGGGATAGGAAATGCTCTGGCTAGAGACTTAGACTCATCGGGACCATTCGGGTCCTGAGCCACTCACTAAGTACCACATTCTTCTAACAAGAATGCACCGAGGTCGCCGTCCTTAGGAGTAATAAGAAAATAATACCAGCTTGAATTCCGCCTCGGAATTTGGCTTAAAGCCTCAGGAAGTCAAGCGAATCCATACGGGATTCCTTCCGAGTATGCATTGAATTAAGTTTGATTATCTTATCTTTCTAATAGGATTCTTACTCGACCAAGCCTAGACCCCACCCACGAACGCCTGAGTACGAGGGAAAACTCTGTCCCAAGACTGCCTACATACCCGCTTCGGCACGGGATCAAGGCGTAAAGTATGTAGTTCTATTTTCTAATCTATGGTTTGATATAAACTGATTTTGTGGGTACGCAACCCTTTCTAGGGTCAGTGTCCCAGACAGTTTCTCTGCGGTTGCTACCCACGAAGGTAGCACTTAAGTGAAGGCTGAAGATGGCCTATTGCTTGTGGCCTAAACAAAATAACTAGAACCTAATACTTATCATGAGCATCACCCAATTGCAAATCACCAATATCCCTTCGAGATGAATAAATAAATAGATAAGAAGGTAAATTCCACAAGAACCTTTAACTTGACCATCCCTAAGAGGGGTTTACTATGGTTTATCTCAACGGATGTGAAATTCCTTTAAAAGTTATCTTATTAAATTATCGATCCAAGAGGGATTACCCGCCCCTTGGATTTTAACTTCCAAATGTCCCTTATTACTCCCCGACGATTTATAGGGACGATGCCACAGATGTCGTTAATGCATCTTTATTAGGCGTTAAGTGCAGTAGTTCAACATGACGACATTACCCGTAAGCGTGACCCAGAGGCACCATATATACCGAACGCTGCTAGTTTTGGTTTTCCAACTTCCTTTATTTAGTTTTCTATCTACGAGCTATGGAACATCATACTTGAAAACAACTACTAATTGAATGCGCAAAGTTCAGTTAATTGAAGTAACTACTTGAAATATAACTTGCATAAAAATGACCATCATGAAACTTACATATTAATGATTACATGTGTACTTGCATGAAAATGTCAATAAACATAATTAATCCATAAGTAATTTGCATGTTATAAAAATAGTGCAACTTGCATGCAAATGTCAATAAACGTAATTAATCTATAAGTAATTTCATGTTATAAAAATAGTGCCACTTGCATGAAATTGTCAATAAACACAATTTAATCCATAAGTAATTTGCATGTTATAAAAATAGCGTTACTTGCATGGGAACGTCAATAAACTTAATTAATCCATAAGTAATTTGCATGTTATAAAAAATAGCGTCACTTGCATGAGAACGTCAATAAACATAATTAATCCATAAGTAATTTGCATGTTATAAAAATAGCGTCACTTGCATGAGAACGTCAATAAACATAATTAATCCATAAGTAATTTGCATGTTATAAAAATAGCATCACTTGCATGAGAACGTCAATAAACTTAATTAATCCATAAGTAATTTGCATGTCATAAAAATAGCGTCACTTGCATGAGAACGTCAATAAACATAATTAATCCATAAGTAATTTGCATGTTATAAAAATAGTGTCACTTGCATGAGAACGTCAATAAACATAATTAATCCATAAGTAATTTGCATGTTATAAAAATAGTGTCACTTGCATGAGAACGTCAATAAACTTAATTAATCCATAAGTAATTTGCATGTCATAAAAATAGCGTCACTTGCATGAGAACGTCAATAAACTTAATTAATCCATAAGTAATTTGCATGTCATAAAAAAATAGCCTCACTTGCATGATTAAGCAAACTAAAAATAGTGATTGATTAAGGCATTCGAATCATGAATTAATTGCTAAAGGCGAACAAATTAATCCAAAGAACTTAATACTTGGTAAGAAGAGGGTTGACTATAACGTAAGAAAATGGAGCATGCTGGTTTAATACTTGGCAACCATCTAGGGAAACCATTTTAAACGAAACAATGTTATACAAAGAACAACACACCGATTATCAGATGATTAACCAGAGGGTACCGTGATAATATTAATTGGTTATCAAATGTTACTTGCCGATTATGTAAACCGAATAACAAGGTAAAACAAGAGTCGAACACAGAGTGGAAACTGAGGAAATATTAGTTAGGCACTGCACAGCCCAAGGCTTGAAGACAATATGGATAGCTATTGGGTTTAACCGGTTGACAAGGAAAACACACTGAATACAACAAACGGGTTCCAAGGGTCTCTATACCAATCATATCAGTCGAGTAGTGCAATCTTTACCGAATGCGAAAAGAACAACACAGTAATTTAATTGATAGAAATCAAATTAGTACCGGAGATAACAATCAATCAATGAAAGAACATATTCTAAGGCACAACTAAGACATAAAGGAAGATGCATACCTATTTAAATCCATGGCAACAAATGGTAGAATACCTATAATAGCGACTGGTAGTAAGGAACAAATCAGTGGATGGCTACAACATTACCCTATGAAGACATGTCGATTCGGATGCATGACAAAATAAGAAAAGTGGATAAAACCAACAACATCCACGCACTTATACAGAGCTCGAACGATTAGAAGGGATATGCTTATCGATCATTATAACTCGGTGGAAGGAGGGTGTAATCCAAATATATTATTCGGTTGGTATGGTGAAATCAAGGGGGGTGCATGGTCATTGCATGCATAAAAGGGACAGATTGAAAATTGAAAAAAAAAAGTCTTCGATCAGACATATATTCACAATTACATCTTGATGGTAATAAAGGTTTGGGAAAAAAAACAAAGGCAGACGGTAGAGCACCAGAAACATAAGCTAATAAAACATTACGTAGGACACTATACAGAGGTAAGGCAAGGTCAATAAAATCTCCAACCTGGAGTCCAACGTCCGATGGAGTATTCTCGAAGATGCAGAGCAGTCCACAATTTCTGTCGAACACCTCCAGTATCAAAACCCAAAATCCTTCAAACAATCCACTCAAAAATTCCTGGATGCAACCTGCAGAAATTTCTTATCGAATAGCTAGCTTTTCCTTTGAAACTTGTTCCCATTTTATGAAAGAAATTACAATTTCCCACCACCTATTTTTTTAATTGAAAAAAAAAGAGATTCTTCTCCCAATTTGGCCTCCATGCAAATTAATTGGGCTTAGTGGGAGGAGTTACATGCAAGGAGGTGGAGAAGCCTCTAGAAGCTTCTTATTCCTCCTACAACATTTGCCTTAATGGGAGGGAAATTAAATAACTAATTTAAAATATATATGCATTTTCCATGTGTGTGTGGTTTATTAATTTTATTCCCTTACAATATTCATTCAATAATTCATCCAAAGAATATAAATAAAGTTTGTATTTAAATAAAAAAAAAAAGGTGATAAAGGAGGGTTGTGACATCCTCCCCCCCTTAATCTGTGCATCGTCCCGATGCACTTATTAAATGCACTTAAAAGAGTTTATAGTTCATGTTCAAAACAAAAAGGGAAATAGCTGCTGCATCTCCTTAGTATCCTCCCACGTGGCATTCTTCTCATCGTACTGGTCCCATTGCACTTTGCACTGATCAACCTCTCTATTGCGCAACTGGCACTGGCGCCTCTCCAAGATTCTGAATGGCTCTATCATTATTCCCCCCATTTCTTGGACCTGCAAGGCATCCCAATTCAAAATGTGTTTCTCATCAGGTACATACTTCTTAAGAAGAGATACATGGAAGACATCATGGATTCGGCTCAATTGGGGAGGCAAGGCCAACCGATAAGCAACTGGATTAATTCTTCCCAATATTTCAAAGGGTCCGACATAACGAGGTGCAAGCTTAGTCTTTTTCCCAAATCTTATGGAACTCTTGTGTGGCCTAACCCTTAGGAAGACTTTCTCTCCTACTTCAAACTCCCTTGGTGTTCTGTTTTTATCTGCATAACTTTTCTGCCTATCCGAGGCTTCCTTCAACCTTTGCCTAATTTCCATAGTTTTCCTTTCCATTTCTCTCAACATATCTGGCCCAATAATCACTCTATCTTCAAGACTATCCCAACTCAAAGGTGTTCGACATGGTCTACCATACAAAGCTTCAAAAGGTGCCATTCCCAAAGATGTTTGATATGTATTATTGTAGGCAAACTCTACCAAAGGTAGGTACTCTTCCCATTTTCTCTGTTGGTCCATGCAGTACATACGGAGCAGGTCTTCCATAATCTGATTTGTCCTTTCTGTCTGACCGTCGGTTTCCGGGTGGTATGCGGTGCTAAAGTTTAGTTGAGTCCCTAGAGCTGATTGAAGAGTGGTCCAAAACCTGGAAGTGAATCTTGCATCTCTGTCTGATATGATTTTCTCTGGTATTCCATGCAACCTAACTATCTCCTTAACAAAGCGTCTAGCCAAGGTGGGTGCATCATCTGTCAGATTCCTTGGTATAAAGTGTGCCACCTTAGTGAGTTTGTCAATTACCACCATTATTGCATCATGCCTAGAAGGTGACATGGGTAACCCTTGTACAAAATCCATACTAATAACTTGCCACTTATGTTGAGGTACATCGTGCAATTGTAACAATCCAGCTGGGTGCCTATGTTCTGCCTTTACTCTTTGACACTCCAAACATTTAGCTACGTACTTGACAATATCGCTTTTCAACCCTTGCCAAAAGTATAATTTCTTTAGATCTGCATAAAGTTTGTTAACTCCTGGGTGGCCTGAATAAGGGGCATTGTGAGCCTCCGATAAAACTACTTCCCTTAAATTCCCTGAATTAGGAACATAGATTCTGTTATTGTATCTGAGTAGCCCATCTTCATCAAATGCATACCCTTCTACCTTAGGGTCGGTCGGGTTGTGTCTTATAGTTAATTTGACTTGCTCATACCATGGGTCATGTCCTTGTTCATCCATTACTTTCCTTTTGAAAGAGGTTTTGAAGGTTGCTATAGTCATCAAGTGTCTCCTCCTACTTAAGGCATCTGCCACCCTATTTTCTTTTCCCTTAATATATTCAATCTCAAAGTCATATTCACTTAGAAACTCTAACCACCTTGTTTGTCTGGCATTTAAGTGAGGTTGGGTAAAGATGTATTTTAGTCCTTGGTTGTCCGACTTAAGCTCAAAGGGCTTCCCTAGCAAGAAGTGTCTCCACTTTTGCAGGGCATGCACAATTGCTGCCAACTCTAAGTCGTGGGGTGCATAATTGACTTCATGAGTCTTTAGCTTCCTAGATTCATAAGCCACTACCCCTTCATCTTGGACAAGTACTCCTCCTAACCCTTCTATAGAAGCATCTGTTACAACTGTGAAGTGTCCATTTGGGTCTGGTACCTTTAGAATGGGTGCTGAAGTTAGTTTTCCCTTCAGGATTTGAAATGCCTTATCACTTTGCTCAGTCCATACAAACCTTTTGCCCTTCCTTTGCAACGAGGTGATGGGATTTGCTATCTTAGAGAATCCTTCCAAAAACCTCCTATAGTAACCTGCTAGCCCCATAAAGCTTCTTACTTCTGAAACATTCTTAGGGATTGGCCATTCTACTATCGCCTTTATTTTGTCTGGGTCGACTGCTATTCCTTCCTTTGATATTATATGCCCAAGGTAGTGAATCTTTTCCTCAAAGAAGGCACATTAGGACAATTTTCCATATAACTTATGTTCTCTTAACCTTTGCAAAACAATTTGTAGGTGCGCTAAGTGTTCCTCTTCATTTCTAGAATAAATCAATATGTCATCCAAAAATACCAAAACAAACTTATCCAAGTATTCATGGAATACACTATTCATCAGGTTCATGAATGCAGCTGGGGCATTAGTTACTCCAAAAGGAACTACTATGAATTCATAATGTCCATATCTCATCCTGAAAGCTGTCTTCGGAATGTCTTCTTCCTTAATTTTGAGTTGATGATACCCTGACCGAAGATCTATCTTCGAGAAAACTGCCGCTCCTTTCATTTGGTCAAAAAGGTCCTCTATGCGAGGTAAGGGATACCTATTCTTTATGGTAACTTTGTTCAACATCCTATAGTCAATGCATAGCCTTAAGGTTCCATCCTTCTTCTTAACAAATAAAACTGGCGCTCCCCATGGTGATACACTTGGCCTTATTAATCCCTTAGCTAAGAGTTCCTCTAATTGCATTTTGAGCTCTTGTAATTCGGTTGTGTTCATCCGGTAAGGTGCCTTTGATACTGGTTCAGCTCCTGGGAGTACTTCGATAGAAAAGTCAAATTTTCTCTTAGGGGGTAAACCGGGTAGTTCTTCTGGAAAAACATCCTTAAACTTCTTTAAGAAAGGGGTATTTTCCTCCTTTCCTTCACCAATTTTGACCATAAAGATTTGTCCTCCTCTTCTCCTTTCCTTCTTTAGTTGCATTGCTGAGATAGTTTCTATATTAATGGGTTTAAACTTTCCTTGGATTTTGACCCTTTTCCCCCCATCATCCAAACATTCAACAATTTTTCTATAACAATCTACATTAGCTTGATGGTCTGCTAACCAACTCATTCCCATAATTACATCATATAATCCTAAGGGTGCCACATAGAGATCTACCCTTGTTTCGAACTCAGGGAATTGTACCTTTGCCCTTGGTAAACACTTAGTTACTTCTCTAGTTGCCTTATCCCCATATTGAACCGTCCATGATGACTCCATTTGATTAACTTTTAATGCATATTTGTTTACTAACTCAGGTGAGATGAAACATTTAGATGATCCAGTGTCAATTAGAATTGATATTGGTTGTTCAAATAGTGTACCTATAGTTTCCACGGGAACATTCTGGTATCTTCTTCTTTGGTTCCTAACTGCTGCATGAATCCTCTGTTGGGGCCCTTGTTGGGGTTGATTGGCTCTAATTTGTCCTTGCATCCTGGGGCAGTCTCTAGCAAAATGATTTTCCCCGCACATAAAGCATCCGCCTGGAGGACCTCTCCTACCTTGATTTCTAGGGGGATCATTCCTTGTTTCATTTCCCCTGGGTGGATAAGTTATCCTGCTCTGCTGGTCATTCCTGTTATAGTTGCCTCTGTTATCATTGCCCCTATTATTATTGCCCCTGTTATCATTGCCCCTATTATTGTTGCCCTTGTTATTATCATTTCCATTCCTCTGATATTGATTAGGCGGTGGTCTCTTTTCGGAAGAGTTATTCCTTTGACCCTTGTTGAAATTAGTGTTTCCATTGAATTCTTGCTTCCTTTTGAATGAGTGATTCCCATTATAGTTCCGTCCTGCTAGTGTTTGAATCTTCCTCTCTTGCCTTAGGGACTTTTCAAGTACTTCATTCATGTTTCTGGGTCCATGCATATCAACCTCTGCCCCTATGTTGGTATTCAGCCCCAAAATGAATTTCCTTGCTTGGCCTTCTTCATCCTTTTGGTACATAGGCACATATTTAAGCAACTTGGCAAACTTATCCCAATATTGTTGAACGGATAGGGACCCTTGACGTAGATTATGGAATTCTGTCACTTTCTCATCAAAGAACAATTGAGGGAGCCACCTATCTCGAAAATGGTGAACAAATTGATCCCATGTGATTGTATCCCTGTTATACCCATTTTGTTCCTTGGTGTTGGTCCACCAACTAGCCGCCTCCCCTGTGAGTTGATAGGAGCCCCATAAAGCCTTAGTAGTTTCGCTGAAATCTCTTAGCTCAAAATATTTCTCCATTTCATTTAGCCAATTCTCAGCCCCTTCACCAATCTGCCTCCCATCGAACTTAGGAGGGGTGATTTTCTTCAAATCCTTGGAGAGTTCGAATATGTTATTTTCCTTTCCATTACCCATCACATTTCCTTGATTGCTACCAGGGTTTCCATTCTCGGTACCACTTCTATTCTCATAGTCATTCCGCCTTTCCCTAAGATCCTGTAGTGATTGTTCCAGGAAGTTGATTTTATCTCTTTGTTCGGTTAGAAGGTCGATTATAGCTTGGACCCCATCTCCGTTATTCCCTAGGTTGTGTCGAGCCTCTTCATGATCTTCCTCATGGTTCCCTTCATGGTTTTCCTCATGGTTTTCCTCATGGTTTTCCTCCCTTTGACTCCTGGTACGTCTCCCATTACCCCTTCCTCTTCCTCTTCCTCTTCCTCTTCCTCTTCCTCTTCCTCTTGCCATTCTAGGTTTTACCTGAAAGTTAAATTATGTAGTTAGTTTTCTTTTTGTGGAATAAAGTTTAATTTCTATTATTGTAAAACATTCCCTTAGTTGAATAAATTGAAGTGAGCACAAGGCCTAGATTTGAACCTTTGCTCTGATACCACATGTAATAACCCACCATGATTCATCCAACAAAATGAGTATATATATATATATATATATTTTTTTTTCATTATATTTTACTATGTTTTATTCAATTGCATACTCTAGGCATCCATCCAAATAGGATTGGGCATTCATCCATTCGGGATGAGCTTCTAACCATACGAGTTAGGCAAGTGTCCATACGGGACGTAAATTCCATCTATCCAATACGGGATAGGCATCTACCCATACGGGGTAGGCATCCATCCAAACGGGATAGAAATGCTCTGGCCAGAGACTTAGACTCATCGGGACCATTCGGGTCCTGAGCCACTCACTAAGTACCACATTCTTCTAACAAGAATGCACCGAGGTCGCCGTCCTTAGGAGTAATAAGAAAATAATACCAGCTTGAATTCTGCCTCGGAATTTGGCTTAAAGCCTCGAGAAGTCAAGCGAATCCATACGGGATTCCTTCCGAGTATGCATTGAATTAAGTTTGATTATCTTATCTTTCTAATAGGATTCTTACTCGACCAAGCCTAGACCCCACCCACGAACGCCTGAGTACGAGGGACAACTCTGTCCCAAGACTGCCTACATACCCGCTTCGGCACGGGATCAAGGCGTAAAGTATGTAGTTCTATTTTATAATCTATGGTTTGATATAAACTGATTTTGTGGGTACGCAACCCTTTCTAGGGTCAGTGTCCCAGACAGTTTCTCTGTGGTTGCTACCCACGAAGGTAGCACTTAAGCGAAGGCTCAAGATGGCCTATTGCTTGTGGCCTAAACAAAATAACTAGAACCTAATACTTATCATGAGCGTCACCCAATTGCAAATCACCAATATCCCTTCGAGATGAATAAATAAATAGATAAGAAGGTAAATTCCACGAGAACCTTTAACTTGACCATCCCTAAGAGGGGTTTACTATGGTTTATCTCAACGGATGTGAAATTCCTTTAAAAGTTATCTTATTAAATTATCGATCCAAGAGGGATTACCCGCCCCTTGGATTTTAACTTCCAAATGTCCCTTATTACTCCCCGATGATTTATAGGGACGATGCCACAGACGTCGTTAATGCAGCTTTATTAGGCGTTAAGTGCAGTAGTTCAACACGACGACATTACCCGTAAGCGTGACCTAGAGGCACCATATATACCAAACGCTGCTAGTTTTGGTTTTCCAACTTCCTTTATTTAGTTTTCTATCTACGAGCTATGGAACATCATACTTGAAAACAACTACTAATTGAATGCGCAAAGTTCAGTTAATTGAAGTAACTACTTGAAATATAACTTGCATAAAAATGACCATCATGAAACTTACATATTAATGATTACATGTGTACTTGCATGAAAATGTCAATAAACATAATTAATCCATAAGTAATTTGCATGTTATAAAAATAGTGCAACTTGCATGCAAATGTCAATAAACGTAATTAATCTATAAGTAATTTCATGTTATAAAAATAGTGCCACTTGCATGAAATTGTCAATAAACACAATTTAATCCATAAGTAATTTGCATGTTATAAAAATAGCGTTACTTGCATGGGAACGTCAATAAACTTAGTTAATCCATAAGTAATTTGCATGTTATAAAAAATAGCGTCACTTGCATGAGAACGTCAATAAACATAATTAATCCATAAGTAATTTGCATGTTATAAAAATAGCGTCACTTGCATGAGAACGTCAATAAACATAATTAATCCATAAGTAATTTGCATGTTATAAAAATAGCGTCACTTGCATGAGAACGTCAATAAACTTAATTAATCCATAAGTAATTTGCATGTCATAAAAATAGCGTCACTTGCATGAGAACGTCAATAAACATAATTAATCCATAAGTAATTTGCATGTTATAAAAATAGCGTCACTTGCATGAGAACGTCAATAAACATAATTAATCCATAAGTAATTTGCATGTTATAAAAATAGCGTCACTTGCATGAGAACGTCAATAAACTTAATTAATCCATAAGTAATTTGCATGTCATAAAAATAGCGTCACTTGCATGAGAACGTCAATAAACTTAATTAATCCATAAGTAATTTGCATGTCATAAAAAAATAGCGTCACTTGCATGATTAAGCAAACTAAAAATAGTGATTGATTAAGGCATTCGAATCATGAATTAATTGCTAAAGGTGAACAAAGTAATCCAACGAACTTAATACTTGGTAAGAAGAGGGTTGACTATAACGTAAGAAAATGGAGCATGCTGGTTTAATACTTGGCAACCATCTAGGGAAACTATTTTAAACGAAACAATGTTATACAAAGAACAACACACCGATTATCAGATGATTAACCAGAGGGTACCGTGATAATATTAATTGGTTATCAAATGTT
This sequence comes from Cryptomeria japonica, assembly GCF_030272615.1. NCBI lineage: Eukaryota > Viridiplantae > Streptophyta > Pinopsida > Cupressales > Cupressaceae > Cryptomeria > Cryptomeria japonica. The sequence goes on along the minus strand of NC_081414.1, from coordinate 555,703,144 downwards.
ACTTGCCGATTATGTAAACCGAATAACAAGGTAAAACAAGAGTCGAACACAGAGTGGAAACTAAGGAAATATTAGTTAGGCACTGCACAGCCCAAGGCTTGAAGACAATATGGATAGCTATCGGGTTTAACCGGTTGACAAGGAAAACACATTGAATACAACAAACGGGTTCCAAGGGTCTCTATACTGGTCATATCAGTCGAGTAGTGCAATCTTTACCGAATGCGAAAAGAACAGCACAGTAATTTAATTGATAGAAATCAAATTAGTACCGGAGATAACAATCAATCAATGAAAGAACATATTCTAAGGCACAACTAAGACATAAAGGAAGATGCATACCTATTTAAATCCATGGCAACAAATGGTAGAATACCTATAATAGCGACTGGTAGTAAGGAACAAATCAGTGGATGGCTACAACATTACCCTATGAAGACATGTCGATTCGGATGCATGACAAAATAAGAAAAGTGGATAAAACCAACAACATCCATGCACTTATACAGAGCTCGAACGATTAGAAGGGATATGCTTATCGATCATTATAACTCGGTGGAAGGAGGGAGTAATCCAATTATATTATTCAGTTGGTATGGTGAAATCAAGGGGGGTGCATGGTCATTGCATGCATAAAAGGGACAGATTGAAACTTGAAAAAAAAAAGTCTTCGATCAGACATATATTCACAATTACATCTTGATGGTAATAAAGGTTTGGGAAAAAAAACAAAGGCAGACGGTAGAGCACCAGAAACATAAACTAATAAAACATTACGTAGGACACTATACAGAGGTAAGGCAAGGTCAATAAAATCTCCAACCTGGAGTCCAACGTCCGATGGAGTATTCTCGAAGATGCAGAGCAGTCCACAATTTCTGTCGAACACCTCCAGTATCAAAACCCAAAATCCTTCAAACAATCCACTCAAAAATTCCTGGATGCAACCTACAGAAATTTCTTATCGAATAGCTAGCTTTTCCTTTGAAACTTGTTCCCATTTTATGAAAGAAATTACAATTTCCCACCACCTATTTTTTTAATTGAAAAAAAAGAGATTCTTCTCCCAATTTGGCCTCCATGCAAATTAATTGGGCTTAGTGGGAGGAGTTACATGCAAGGAGGTGGAGAAGCTTCTAGAAGCTTCTTATTCCTCCTACAACATGTGCCTTAATGGGAGGGAAATTAAATAACTAATTTAAAATATATATGCATTTTCCATGTGTGTGTGGTTTATTAATTTTATTCCCTTACAATATTCATTCAATAATTCATCCAAAGAATATAAATAAAGTTTGTATTTAAATCAAAAAAAAAAGGTGATAAAGGAGGGTTGTGACAATACCAGTACATTGTTATATTATGTTCTGCATGTTTTACGTTAAGAAAATCTTATAACCGATTAGATACTGATTCACCCCCCCCTCTCAGTATTTGTGGGACCCCTAACAATTGGTATCAGAGCTTGGTCCTCTATTTTCAGAAGCCTAACAGCTTGAGGAAGATCTTGACACCGATAAAGATGGAAAATCTGATGAAGCAACTTGAAGGAGCTCTTATAGACTATGATGTAGAGAAATTGAAAAATATTAAACTAGAAGATTATTTAAAAGCAACTCAAGATATCATTCAGGCACTTCAAGAAAATCTTATTGTTGCAAGAAATAAGAGAAGAGAACTTTGTGAAAAATTGCAAAATGAGAATGATGAAAAGGAATCACTTAATGATATGATAAGCAAGTTGAAACAAGAGAACATGACAACAAAAATGAAATGTAGGATATGGCTATGAGATTTTGCAAAGAGATTGAGGATAGGAAGAAGAATGAAGAAGAATTGACCAGAAGACTAAGTGATGCAGCAAATGAGAACTCAAGACTTAGCTATGAAAATGACATGAAGATAGATCTGATGCATACACAGAATGACTCAAATGAACTGATGAGACAAAAAGAAATCCTAGAAAGAGAACTAGAAACTACAAATCAACACAAAGAAAAATTCAAGAAAAGCTCAAAGGAACTTGGCACCTTGCTGAAGAATCAAAAACCTAAAGGTGACACTTTTGGAATTGGCTTTGAAGTTGGTGAAAGCTCCAGTACTGCAAATACTCAGGATCACAGCAAACTGGTAAGACAACCTAATGCTTATAAATTCAATGGTAAATGCTTTAATTGTAATAAGTATGGTCATAGAGAAAATGAATGTAGATCTAAAAATTATCAGAATATCAACACACCCACCGGTGAATGTTCTAAATGCAACAAAGTTGGTCACAACTCTGAAAACTACATAATGAATGTGAGATGTTATGTCTGTGGAAGATTTGGACATTTATCAAATCAATGCAGAACACAAACCAGCATAGGTTATGGGAAAGCTATTCAAAAGAATAATGTAACTTGTTATGCATGTAACAAGATTAGGCATATTGCTAAATTCTGTAGAAGTAAAGGAACACCAATAGACAACAAAAGTTCTAGCTTGAAAGGTAAAGAAAAAGTTGAAGAGGTCAAGCAAGAATTCTCAAAACAATGGATCAGAAAAGCTGATCTAAATATTGGGAATACTCCTCCACTGGTAGAACAAACCAATGCTTCACCAGTAGGATAGAGTGATGCTTCACCAGAAGAACAAAGCAGTGCTCCATCGATAGGAAGTTCTTCATCTAATTGAAGAAAATTTCCTTGAGGGTTTGGCAATCTATTGATACATGTGCTATTATTCCCTCGGTTAGAGATAAGAAGTTGAAAATTACTTATTACCGGCAAACAATGTTAAGTGAATACTTAACCGGCATGCAATTAATGTGGTAGATAGCGAAAAGACACTATAAAGTTAAGGTTTTGACTCCATTTCATTTCACTCGAGATTTCAAATTTTCAAAGAGCATGAAGACTCCGAGCTAAGGCATTTCAAGCAAGAAGCAAGCACACTCCAAGCAATCATCCATCCAAGGTAGTAAAAGGTATTTAATCATGGCATCCACCTCTGCAATTGAATACATAGCAAACCCTACTATTGTTGAAGTAATAAAAATACCTAGGCCCATATTTCAGTTAGTTCCCGAGATAGCAAAGAAGGATGATTATTTAGGCTCTTTTTCTCAAATTCCAAAGGGAGTTGTATATGTTGAAGACCCCAGAATGTACATCCACTGCAACATTGAAGAGTTAGGAGATGAGGAAATTAAAGCCATGTATAAAACCATGATATGTGATAATACCGGCAATGTAAAGGATGAACACAAAATCATTGAGACCCTAGGATTTACAGAGATCCTTAGCATTCTTGATTTTCCAAAGGATGTGATTAGGATAGTTTTAAGCAAGGTACATGGAGAATTTTTCTAGCTAGATACAATCCATAAGATCACCAAGGAAGCTGTGAAAGTTGTCACAGGGTTACCAACCACTGGTAAAAGACCAGATAAAACCAAGAAGGTTTCCAATGACCTAGTTATAAACCTAACTGGTGTAACATTTGACAAAAGGTCTCTAAGGGTTAATGATGTAACAAATATCAATGTGAGATTCATCAGTATGATATTAGGTTATAAAGCTACTCATGCTAATAGACTTAATTTAGTTTCAAGTTTATGCATTAAGAGTGATTATGACATGGTCACAGATAATGCAAAAATTGACATATGTGAGTGGTTAAAGGATGAATTAATTGACAATCTTGGAAAGATCAAGAAGGACAAGAAAGGAACTTTCAGATTTGGAAATCTGTTAGTATGTCTAATGCTACACATAACAAAATGGGTTCCTGGTATAGGTTACAAAGAACTTGGATATGACATGCCGGTAGGAAAATAATTGACTGAACTATTCAATAACATGGGTGAAAACAAGGAAAACAATATTAATGACTTTTTCCAAGCATTAAAGACCAAAATGAAGAAAAGAGTAAGGTTATCACAGAAGATTGTAGACAAATACAAAGATGATATATGCTTTGTCATCAAGAAAGATGAAATCTGGATGGAAGCAGTCATCCCAAGGATAGTTTGGGTAACCGAGGTGGGCTATGAAACAAATGATCACATAGTTGAAACATATGCTAAAGCACTTCTGGAAGCCCCCAGAGAACCAAAGGAAGAAATTTTTGGTAGTGCAGAGAATATTGAAAGACAAATTCAAGCTAAGAAAAGGGTGAAAAAGGTTGAGGCAGTTGTAAGGAAAGGATCCAGACAAGAAAAAGCCATTAAGGAAGATGTATTGAAGAAAACCGGCATAACAAAGGATGAGTTAGCAGCTCCACAACCTGAAACTCACCTATCACCGGTAGGTACTTCTTCAAGAAGTGACATGCCTACAAATTTTTAAAGAGTTGTAAGAAAAAGAGATCCCTCACCGACAACCACACCTTCACCTAGGAGGACAAGGCAAAAGAAACAAGCATTGAGATCTCCAGTTAGAAAGGCCACACCAAAGAAGAAACTGACACCCAAGAAGAAGAAAAGGACAAACAGAAACTTGGCCCCTCTTGATATACTGCTAAATGAAATCACAAAGGAAGGTAAATTGAAGAATACAGAGAAAATGTATGACACTCTAACAACTGATGAGAAAGAACAAGTAGAAAATAGTGTTATATTACACATGGATATGTACAAGAAATTTTTGATGGAAGTAGTCAATGAAATTCCTAATGAATTATTCAACAGACTAGAGGCAAGAAGATAGGTAGTGATAGAACTGGATAAGAAAATAAAAATTGAAAAATTACTTGTTGTATATCCGGTAAACTCTCCTCAAGAAATTGATGATTTAATTGCTCAAGCAAACCGGTCAGTATTCTCTACTACACACCGACATATTTCACTAATGGCAGGAAGAGTTAATGAAGTGATAGAGGAAACAGAAGATGGATGGGATATATTCCTGGTTGAGAAAGTGTAGCGTCGTAAATTGTACGCACTTGCTAGGGTGGTACAATTTCACACCTAGTTTAGCACCCGCCTTGGCGCATTTTGTATTTTGCATTGCATTTCCCCTTTAGCACTTAATTAATTAAATTAATTAGGTCTAAGGTCCTATTTTATCATTTCCTACATCATAAAGTTGGGCCCTTTCATTAAAGTGTGCCCTTTTCATTTTATTCCTCCTATACATCATTTAATCAAAAACCCTAATTAGGTCCTATTTTGAACTTGGGGGCTTGATTTCGGGGGTCAAAACATCTCGAAATCAGCTGTAACTTCAGGATTCTCTCTAAAATCATCATATCCGATGGCCCTGAAAATTTGGTGAAAAGTTGTCGGGACCATGGCGCCCGGAGTGCAACATGGTCCCGGACATTTTTCCCAAAATTTTAGGAGCACGATCCAATCATAAAATAAGGCTTAACCTCAAGAAATTGGCGGGAGATTCAATCTCTAAGTCGGCCTAAAGTCGAAATTAAGACCTAGGGTTTCATACATAAGAGCTCTCTTTCTTCATTTGAAAGGATCCAGGATTTTGTTTTGAGGAACCTCATATGCAGCGAAAGAGCAGATCTTTGAAGACTTCAACAACATTCAACATCCTTCTATCAAGCATTTATCAATTTCATTCATCCATTTAGGGCTTGGAAGACATTGAAGAACAATAGGAGATTACCGACTGAAGATTGGCTTGTACTCCTCCCTTGAGGGTTGGGTTTCAGAATTCGGACGACGCCGCAAGTTACAGATCTGGAAGAAGCAGACGGAGACCGAACAACACACCAAATCTCAAAGCAAAAGACCAGGACAGGGGCATGGGGCACCCTGGTCCTGCCAGGATAGGGGCGCTGGGCGCCTTGGTCCCTGGGATAGGGGTGCATTTTCAGCATTTTTGACAGCTTTTTCCAAAGTGCAAAACAGTAGTTTCCGAAGCAGTTTCAGGGGCAGAATCAGGACAGTGGCGCCCGCGCCCCCGTCCTAAACATTTTCAGTCAAATTTTAACTCCGGGTACATATTTTCATTCTTTTCTTACCCTTGTGTTTACAGCTTTCCATCATTTAAGTTCAATTCTGTAATCTTGTTATTAGTTCATACTTGCACTTTGGGGTTAGGGATTGAACTTGCATCATTTTATCTTTCAATTACAACAAAGGAATAGAAATCCTAATAGGTAGCCCATTGCTCTCTCTTCCACAAGAAGAAGTAGCCAATTGTGTGATACCTCTAGGCTCTTTCGTATTCCACAAGTGTGTGGTTGAAAGTGAGATTAGGGCATGTTTGCTTAGTGTCACTTTTTCTCCCACACATTTTGGTGAACCCGACGTGAAACTCCAATCTTCTCTAATTCTGATTTATGTTTTCAAATTTGAGTGTTTTCAAATTCAAATTTGTATTTACAAGTTTTAATTTCTTGCAAAATTCAAAAATTTAGAGGAAATTTTTGCTAAAACCCTAATTTTTCAATTCAAAGTTGAACTTGTGGATAGCTTATTTGGGATCAATAATTTCAAATCTGATTTAGGAAATCATTTGAATCATAAATTTCATTTTCTAAATCTACATTCTAAGTGCTTGCATTTGTTAAAATTAAACATTTCCTTCTATTTTGCATGTGCTATCATTTGAAAGAGGAAAATTGTTGTCATGATGCATTCATTTCATAGATGTGATAATGGGTTAGCTTCCCTTGTTTCAATTTTTCCTTCTCCTAGAGAACCTCCCCCCATCTATAACAAAATTTTAGTGCCTAAAAGAGTTGCTACCGATCCCTTTGAGACTCTCCCATGCTCTAAGGATGAAGACTTTAAGAGTGATCTTGACAATTCTCCTAAAATGTGCCCTTCCTATTTAGCTATCCTAGAGGAAGAGAATGATATCATAAACACCTTTCTTAATGTTACTTCACCTTCCCTCCATGATGCCTCTCTAAGTGAAAAGGTATTGATGGACATTGAATTATTTTTTCCTAAATTTGGTCCTTCCAATGGGGGCATGTTAGTGCAACAAGAGGTTATGAACACTTCTTTCAAAGATCTCCTTCCTAAGCATGAATCTTTGGAGAAATATGTTCATGTTCCTCCTAAAAAACACTCCCTTCACAAGGATCCTTTTGTGCAAGAAGATGACATTATCCCTACATTTCCTAGTGATGGCATTTCCTTTTCCAACAAAATTCCCACTAGAGATGATGAATTAATGATAAATATTTACCCTTCTCCTAAAGTTTGTCTTACCCATAAGCATCCCTTAGAGAAAGAAGATGAAATAATAAGAAATTTCCTTAATTCTCTCTCCCCTAAAGATCATATTGAACATATTTTGAGGAAAGAGGATGAGTTTAACACATCTATTGATGCTCTCCCTTCTAAGGATGAGGAATTAATAAACAATGTTATCTCCTCTCCCGAAATTGACAATACTTCAAACATTCCTTTCAACAACTTCACTATTTGGGATGAACCATTAGAAGAAGGTATAGATTATTCTTTACCCCTAGCCAAAGGGGATGAAATCAAGATTGAAAACTCCCTTGATAGTTTCTCATCTTCCTTGAATCTCAATCATTTTCCCTCTCCTCAACTTGGTTCTACTCATAAGGAAACCCTAGTTCAAAGCAAGATGGTTAACATCTCTTTCAAATATCTCCCTCTCAAAAGTGAGACTTTAAGAAGTAATGTTGATCCTTCTCCTAGAGAGTTTATTCCCCATGTAGATCCTTTGATGATAGAGGATAATATGACCTTTCCTAGTATTACTCTTCCTACTAGAACATCAATGCCTATCCCTTGCCTCTCTCCTAAAATTGATTTGATCCGTGATAAGATTTTAGTGAAAGAGAAGACTATCAATAATTATTTCAACACTTTTGTTCATTCTCCTAAACCATCCTCAATTAATTTGATACATGTGAATGGAACACCTAACAAACCTCTCTTCACTATCCAAGGTGCTTGTCCTTCTCAAAATTCTCAACCTTTAAATAAGCCTATCTTAGTGGTTCAAGGTGGTTATGCTAATGATTCTTTTTGCACTCCTAAGAAACCTATTATTACTATGCAAGGAGGTTATTCTTCTAAGAGCCCTTATGAGTATGCTAAGCAACTAACTAGAGAGAGTTATCATGCGGTTGCTCATACCTATAATACTAGAAATAATAGGCAGCCTAATCCTCCTCCTGTTATCCCAACTTCACTTCCTCCTTCTCAACCAATTCTTCCGCAAGCTCCACGTATTTCACAAGTTCTTGGTAAGGAATATGATCTCATAGAACAACTTAAAGCTACCCCTGCTAAGATATCCCTTTGGGATTTGATCCAAACTTCTTTCGCTCATCATGGAATGTTACAAGATGCCTTGAAAGATTTGAATGTTCCTCCACCGAATACATCTAGTAATATAGCATCTTTAGTTAACTCTGTGATGAATCCTAAAGCTCAAATTGTGTTTACCCAAGATGAGTTGCCTACTAGTGAAATTCAACAACAATATGATCCCTTGATGATTGTGGTTATCATAAATGACACGGCTATAAGACGAACACTAGTAGATAATGGCTCTGGCCTTAATGTATGTAGCATTAATCTATTGCATAAGATGAATGTGGATACATCCCTTATTGAGCCTGACTCTCATCCCATTCGAGGCTTTGATAATGTGGCTAAGTCTTCATTAGGTATTATCACCTTACCCATCAAGTGGGACCTGTTACTTTGCCTACTCCTATCCATGTTATGTCGGGAAATCTAACATACAACTTGTTATTAGGGAGACCTTGGATTCACGGTATGCAAGTTGTCCCCTCTACATTGCATAGACAAGTTAAATTCATTTATAACAATAAGACATATACCTTGATAGGTGATACTAATTTTCAAGCTTGTTTGCAAACATCTACTTCCAAAGGGAGTTCTTCTAAACCTTCCTCTTCTAGTGATGACTCGTTAAATAAGATACCTATGGATGAATCATCACCCTCTAATAATCAAAATTCTTTGGATGAGTCTAAAGCTCCTGAAGAAGATCCTTCTCGACTTGAGTTTACACATGAAAAGGCTTTTGATCCTGAGAAGGTTCTCGTAGAAGACGATTGGGGATCCCTTGACTTTAATCCCACCTTTGTAGGTGAGTATAGGGTTCCTCCTAGAGATCTTAAAGGTAAAAAGAAGGAAGAAACTAGAGATCAATCAGTCTTACTTGAACCTATGAGCAATAATTTTGTGGCCGCTTCTCAAACTTCTTCTCCTCACACCTCTAATTATGAAGAGTTTGATTCTTTGTCTTATGAAAAACCACCTTCTCTTCCTGAAATGGCTGACCGTTATGGTCGTGGTTTTCGCATTTTTGCTAAGCATGGGTATCATGGAAATGGTTGTGGTGCTCATGAACAAGGGATAAAAGTTCCTCTAGAGACTAATTTTCACAATTATGCCTTTGGACTCGGCTATAATCCCTGCAAACGTACCAAAGCATCTAAAAGACCATCTCTCAATGTGAATGCTATATTTAGTAGTGATGATGATCTCACTTCAACTAAATCATCTTCTACTTCTATCATCTCTCATTCCCCTCATAAGGAAATCTTGGCGATGAACAAATCTCTTTATGATTCCCCTCAAATTTCTAGATCCACTTATGAATCTTTATCTCCTATTCATCACAAAGTCCTTTCCTCCAGGGATAAGGCTCTAATAAATTACACTCATCCCTCTTCTAATATTTCTTGTGACTTTTCTTCTTCAATTTTTATCATTTTATACATGTTTTTGATCTCATTTATAGTTGAGCATTTAGCATGTCATATTCAAATACCTCATTCAATCTATCATGTCTTTAAATAACATTAATGGCTATTATGTTGCTCATCATTATGTGACATTGGTAGCTCATTTACTGGGGGATCATTGTCATTCATGATGGTACAATTTCAAGTGCAATCATATATTTTTTGAAGCAACATAATAGCCTAATTTTCTCATTCCTATGGGGACAAGAGTGATTTCATACATCTCTTCTTTTTCTTATGTCCAAATCTCTCCCTAGAAGATTGTGTAAGTCCTTCTCATTGTCCTTATCCTTGGGAGGCAATGATCTTTCCTTATTTTTATCTAAGGATCCACTTTTTTCCTATTTCGTGGATGGTGTGAACTTTATTACTTGATGTTATTCCTTATAGGCATTTGTTGTTTGTTCAAGGATTCTCTCTTACAAGAGGTGTAAGTCCTTGACTACAACCTCTTTTGCACTTAGTAAAATACATCCATAATGAATTCACTCTCCCAATTGGGTTAAAAAGAGCATCATCCTTCATTAAGAATCACTTTCAACTCGCAAAAGAAGGAAGTATTGCATTCTTAGTCTCTTCTTTGTCTTATTCTAGAAGATGTTATATTTGTCTAAGACAATTCCTCTTGGGGATAGGTGTCTTTTGTACAAAGATCTCTTCTCCTCTAAGGATCTCCTTTACACATACTACAAGATATCCCTTTTCAACTATCTTATTCTTGCTTAAAGAGTGCAAAACTCTCTTGCTTGGATCTATGACATTGTTGCATTTTTGGGGTATCTTCTTTTGTGATGAAGGTAGGTATCCTTGTTCTACTTTTCTTATGACATAAAAATTACACTTTTTGAGAAATGGGTCATTCTCGGAACTAGAGCACAGACTCTTAGAGCGAGATGTCTCCATTTTTCTTTTATCCAAGGTGATTATTCTCGGAACCAGAGCACAGACTCTTAGAGCGAGATGTCACGCTTTTGTACTATACATATACAGGTTGTAGCATACTTGGGCATAGACTCCTATGAGATGCTTCTAACCTCCCTTACACACACATGCACGAGGTGGAGTGGAACTAGTGGCATAAGGCTAGACTTTCTCACTCTCCTCCCTTACATGGATCACCTAGACAGACTCTAGGGGCTAGTTTTCCATGTCCTTTTCCCATGGATCACCTAGACAAGATCTAGGGGCGAGAAGTCCATGTTTTCTCTCTCACTATTCTTCTCATGGATCACCAATGTGTGTATTCATGCTTTTTTCCTTTCTTTTCTTCTCTTTGCATTTTGTTTCCATTTACATCCTTCATCTTGTGTTAGAGAACTCTCAAATCCTCACACTCTTTGTTGTGTTGGAATTGAGATTTAGTCCTCTTTCTTACCAAATGATTCTCCATTAGTTTTTGATCTCATATCAAATCTTCTTGTGAGCATTTGTCATCAATATTCTTTAACAATTCAAAGTGGTAAACATGATACCCTATTTCAACTCACTAAAATTAGCAAGTCGAAACAGGGGGGGGCATATAGCTACCCTCGAATTTTCATCACCTTCCTTAGTAAGCATTAGGTGATTTTGTGATCTAACGTGTATTTTGTAGGGTGCGGTTCCTAACTGTGTACTGCAGATACCGCTGGGGGCTTCGTTTGACAGACTTATGGATATATCCTTTTTCAAATAATGTTTACTTTTCTGTACTTTATCTTGCATATGCACATAGTGTTCATATGACCGCTAAAGTGGGGGCTAAATGTAGCGTCGTAAATTGTACGCACTTGCTAGGGTGGTACAATTTCACACCTAGTTTAGCACCCGCCTTGGCGCATTTTGTATTTTGCATTGCATTTCCCCTTTAGCACTTAATTAATTAAATTAATTAGGTCTAAGGTCCTATTTTATCATTTCCTACATCATAAAGTTGGGCCCTTTCATTAAAGTGTGCCCTTTTCATTTTATTCCTCCTATACATCATTTAATCAAAAACCCTAATTAGGTCCTATTTTGAACTTGGGGGCTTGATTTCGGGGGTCAAAACATCTCGAAATCAGCTGTAACTTCGGGATTCTCTCTAAAATCATCATATCCGATGGCTCTGAAAATTTGGTGAAAAGTTGTCGGGACCATGGCGCCCGGAGTGCAACATGGTCCCGAACATTTTTCCCGAAATTTTAGGAGCACGATCCAATCATAAAATAAGGCTTAACCTCAAGAAATTGGCGGGAGATTCAATCTCTAAGTTGGCCTAAAGTCGAAATTAAGACCTAGGGTTTCATACATAAGAGCTCTCTTTCTTCATTTGAAAGGATCCAGGATTTTGTTTTGAGGAACCTCATATGCAGCGAAAGAGCAGATCTTTGAAGACTTCAACAACATTCAACATCCTTCTATCAAGCATTTATCAATTTCATTCATCCATTTAGGGCTTGGAAGACATTGAAGAACAATAGGAGATTACCGACTGAAGATTGGCTTGTACTCCTCCCTTGAGGGTTGGGTTTCGGAATTCGGACGACGCCGCAAGTTACAGATCCGGAAGAAGCAGACGGAGACCGAACAACACACCAAATCTCAAAGCAAAAGACCAGGACAGGGGCGTGGGGCGCCCTGGTCCTGCCAGGACAGAGGCGTGGGGTGCCCTGGTTCTGCTAGGACAGGGGCGCTGGGCGCCCTGGTCCCTGGGACAGGGGCGCTGGGCGCCCTGGTCCTCCTGACAGACAACATTTTCAGCATTTTTGACAGCTTTTTCCAAAGTGCAAAACAACAGTTTCCGGAGCAGTTTCAGGGGCAGAATCAGGACAGTGGCGCCCGCGCCCCCGTCCCGAACATTTTTAGTTAGATTTTAACTCTGGGTACGCATTTTCATTCTTTTCTTACCCTTGTGTTTACAACTTTCCATCATTTAAGTTCAATTCTGTAATCTTGTTATTAGTTCATACTTGCACTTTGGGGTTAGGGATTGAACTTGCATCATTTTATCTTTCAATTACAACAAAGGAATAGAAATCCTAATAGGTAGCCCGTGGCTCTCTCTTCCACAAGAAGAAGTAGCCAATTGTGTGATACCTCTAGGCTCTTTTGTATTCCACAAATGTGTGGTTGAAAGTGAGATTAGGGCATGCTTGCTTAGTGTCACTTTTTCTCCCACACAGAAAGAAAAACAAGAAGAGTACAGGAATCCTAAACCTATAAAGGTTTATCAGAAAGACAGAGACAGGGGGAAAGGAAAATTTGGTGGACCACCAATCATCAAAGTTAAAGACAACTTACCCCCACCTTCTTTAAATACTCCATCGATAAAAACAACAACTACTGAAGATCAACCGACAGCTGAGAGTATGGATGTAGAGGATAATAATCCTAATTTTGAAGTCCTATACACTATGGATGTTGATACTCAGAAGATCAACATAGTAGTAGACAAAGATATAATTGAAAAGTCAGATATGGCTAGTGAGCCTCCAGTAGCAGGGGAAACTAAGAAATCGGTAGAAGATAAAGAGAAAAAGGCAGAGATTGAGTCACATACCAAGGCAATACAACATATAAAGAAACAAATAGAGCTAAAGGCTCTATAACAACAACAATTAGAATAGGTACATAAGGAAACAGTGCCACCGGTAACTAGTGAAGTAGGAAAACCAGTGCTTAAAGAAATACAGACACAAACTGACCTACCAGAGGTCAATAGAAGCTTGGTTACATCCACTGGTACTCAGATTGTTGGATCATCATCAACATACAAATCAACAAATGTGACTGAGGTATTACTTGATTCTATGAAGAAAATAATCGACTGCAGCTCACAAGCTTACAAAGCAATTGATGATACCATACCAATTTTGAAGGTAATAGCTCCCAACTATAATATAGATAACAAAGATTCTTTAGGACAATTGGATACATTGTGTAAATATATCTCTGAAAACATTGAGAAAATAAAGGAAGAGTCAGTGAAGGATAAAGTAGAAGTTGAAAAACAAAAATTCTTTGATGAGCAAATAAAGAAGTGTAATAGAGATTTTGACACACTTCTACTAGAATTATACAATTTGTTGAAAGAGTACAAAAATTTGTACAAAGATACCTGTAAAACAAACTTTTTGACTGTAGATATAGACAAAAAGATGAGAAAGGTATGGGATGAGATCAATAAACTTGCAGATAATTTTGTCAACTCACCTGATACACTATCAAATTTTGAGGAAAAAATATCAAATTTTGAGGAAGAACTACTCAAATTGGAAAGGGAGAAAGAAAGGATAATAAATAAGGAAAAAGATTTGAGATCCAAACTAAGTCCAAGATTGGACTATTTAGCATCTCTGCGGAAGGAAATTTCCGAGGCACTAATACAGGGAAGCAAAACACCGGTAGAGCATTTGCAACATCTCACCGGTACAGTGAAGAGAATAGAGACAACAGTAAAGGATAGTAAGAAGTTTATGGATAGTATAAACTTGATTTTGGGAGATCTTTTTCAGATCATAACTACCCAACTACAAGGTTGAGGTTATGGATAGTTGAAATTACAAACTCTACTAACATCTTGACAACCTTTGTCATTGATGCCAAAGGGGGAGTAGTGGGATGAGAAAATTCAAAACACATGAATCATATGCTCAGGGGGAGCTCTCACATTTTTGGTAACATTTTTGGACTACACATTTTTGGACACTTTTTGAAATTTCTCATGAGTGTTGCCATCAATACCAAAGGGGGAGATTGTTGGCATATGCACACTCCAATGAGACATTGTATGTGATTGAAGGTTTTTTCATTGATGGCAACCTTGCAATCCTATGGCACCGACAAAGACATTATACTGGCATCAGCAGATCACACTCAACACCGGCACTTAGGATACCAACACCGGCGGTGGCACAGAGGCCGACAAGATTTTGTTACACAATATTTTGATTATTATTGTAAGTCGACTTGGCAAGTTGTAAAATGACTCTTATATATAAAAGAGATCATTGTAGACATTTGTAGAAGAAGTAGTATGTGTTTAAGGAAAATATTAGGCAGACCTAATGTGCGAAATATAGGTCAAGGGTATATGTAAAGAACAGAGCAGGAACCGGTACTGAATTAGGCATTGAAGATGCTATTGTAAAGCAGTACAAGTTATTGGATTTGTATAATCCTTATTGTAAGTCAGTGTGACTTCCCATTGAGCAGTGAGCTCTAGGCAGTTGGCCTTCTTGCATGTGTAGACCCCTATTGTAAGTAATATTCTCTTATTGGCCAGTGAGTGAATATTGTGGGTCACAAATCCCACCAAGGTTTTTCCCACACCAGGTTTCCTTGTTAAAAATTGTGTTATGGTGTGCTTTTCATGTGGATGTTCTTGATTCTGTTTATTGCATTATTTCTTGCATATCAGTACACTATTATATTATGTTCTGCATGTTTTAAGTTAAGAAAATGTTATTACCGGTTAGATACTAATTCACCCCCCCTCTCAATATTCGTGGGACCCCTAACAAAGACACTTCTCACAAACAAATTGATTACTTTGCCAAAAAAGGAACTACGAACCTCAAGTAAAACCACCTTGGTGGAATGATAATATAGATAATTGTTAGCGGTTGAAACATGTCATCCAAGATTTGATTGATAATAGCATAATAATAGTGGATGGACATACAACAAATGAATCTCATACATCTTTTAAAACTCCACTTCCAAACTATGAGAAGGGTGAATAATCAACAACAAATAATGGTAAGGGTAAAGTGAAGGTAAACTACGCTCACACATATGATAATGTGGTAAATGTGATTGTAGTTAAAGAAAAAAAAAATCAAAAACATTCTCATGCTATCACAAGAAGCAAAGCCAAAGTTGTTTTGTCGGGTCCTACAACAAACACGTCATCCACTGTAAAACAATACAATCTAGTGGATCAATTGTAGAAAACACCCACACAAATATCCATCTTAGAACTTTTAAAGCTTTCACCTACACACAAATAAATTATTGAATGAGCATTAGTAGATATAACAGTGTCTAAAGATCTTGATATCGATCAATTCCAAACCATGGTGGGACACCTCATGACCCCTCACTACTTATCATTCACTGAAGAAGACAACATGTCCTTGCAACATCCCCATAACGCTCCCTTTCATATGAAAGTCATCATCCATAAGACATGAGTTAAAATTGTCCTAATAGATGGAGGAACTGGCTTAAAAATTTTCTCTTTGAGTCTTGTCTGTGCTCTAGGTTATTTAGAAGATGCAGTTGATCCCAAAAAAAAGATCACCATAAAATCCTATGATGAAGAAGAACATTCCTCTAAAAAAATTGTGATGTAACCCATCAGAGTGGGACATGTTATCACTGTTTTAAAAATTGGGTGTTCTTGTCCCATAATCGGCTAAAATCTGCAAAGATGTGTTTGACATAACCTTGTTGCCATTGTGTTTTTGGGTCAAAGAGGGTTTAAGGTTTTTGAAAGATTTAACCCTTCCTATGTTTTGAAAAACCCTCGTGTTCTATTCTTGCATTACTTTTTCCACTTAAGTGGAAGGGTCGCTTCATCATGAAAGTGTCCCTCCCTATAGGTTCTCCCTAGGCGGTCTTTTCAATATTTTCAATTTTTACGCCTTTGCCTATGTTTTGTTTTAATCTTTATCGAGCTTCTTAACTATCATGCAAGTCAAGGTTGATCCTGCAATGTGCATTGTTTCACTAGTGAAGATGCCTGCAATTTAGTGTTCACAAAGTGGCAAAAGGGGTAAGTGTTGTAATGCCCATACCCTAGTCGGACTTTTAAAACCCGTTTAACCTTGATTGACTTCCTATGTGGCATTCTCGAATGGTAGATTAACCGATATGCAATGTGTAGTTTAGATAATATAAATAAACTGAGCATACTTATTATTGTGTTTTTGCATCGATTCTCGTGTAAATGCAATTGTTCCTAACCCTTGTGATAAATCTTGAGCTAACATCTTCATTGAATATGTATTTGTATATGCATGCTTGTATGAATTCATGGGTGCAGGAGATTGCAGGTACAACACCGCTTAGGGCAAGGTTCACCTCCTTTGGAACTTGCAAGGTTGAGTATGCTCTTTCATCTTTTGAATTCGGAATTAGTGGTCATATAATGCTCGTCTTGCCTTAGCCGTGGTTAGGTGAGCATCGTGCATGGATTCGTGGAGCTTGCCTTTCATTGGGATGCATGTCGAGAGATTTGGAGGACTACCTCGATTTGCGTGCCTTGCACGAGGTAAGTGAGGTTTGTTATCCTAAGTATTAAATTTAAAATTATGATTAAACGTACACATTAGAGATATAGAAATTTAAATAGGTAGCTTATTTATACGATTAATCAGTAATTAAAGAGATTTGCTTTAAATTATTATTGTAGCAAGTTTAAGGTATTTAACTGAGGTTAGTGTGCTCATTTACGCATTTGTAACTTTTATGCATTTATAGTCAAGAAATTAGAATAAATTAAACTCTTGCATTAGATTAGTCATTTATTTAAAAATATCGCTTTATTATGTTGTAGCGAGTTAATTTAATAGCTAATTTTAAAAATAATGAATTTAATGAGTTATGCGTTTTTGGAAAGGAAAAATTTAAAGACATTTGGGAGATAGCAATAAATTACACATTTTCGCATTTGGAGGGAAAAAGGGGAAAATGATTATTATTTAAAAGAAGTTATTTCTTCTTACTTGTATAGTTGATAAAATATAAAAGTTTGATTTTCAGTAAATTAAATTAAAGTTGAATATGAAATAGAAGCTTTTAAATTTTAAAAGAAAAATGAACAAGGAGGGAATGAATGATTCCCATTTGGATTTTCATTTATTGTATTTTAGAAATAAAGCCCTAAATTCGAAATTGAAATTAGGGCAAAAATTAGGGCTTTTTCTTTGAACCTGGTTGGTAAGCATTTTTGGGGGTTCTTGGCTTTTGGGAGTTTTTTTTTGGAAAAAAGGGAGTTTTGCATTTGGAGTAGCAGATTGGGGAAGCTCTTCATGAAGATCCATGCCTGGAATTTGCATTGTGAGGTAGGATTCGAATCTTCTCCTTATTTATTTGTTGAACAAAAGAAAAAAAAAAAAAAATAGTTTTACTCATGAATGTTTGAAGTTTAGTTTTCAGTCTTCTTCCAAACTTGGTTATTTTGAATCAAATCCTTGTTGTTAAAGGATTTCGTGATTTTAAACTTGGTAAGAGACATTTTCTCCCATAATGAAGATTTAGGTATAAATCTGGGTTTTTTTTTACTGTTAAAATGGGTCTTGATGGGAATGGTGAGGGTTTTGAAATATTCATTGTTGTAAGTTTTTCTTTCAGACTATTTTTTTTATAATGGGTTCTGCTGTTGTGGGTGGGTGTGGTTAAAAAACCACGTTTCTTATTTTTAAAACAAAAAAAAAACCCTGTATGTTTGAATCGAAGTAATTAAACTTCAAACAATTCACGTTTTGTCATTTTTCATTGTTTATAACCAAAAATAAAATAAAATAAAATAAAATTTAGAACGAAAAAAAGAAATGTTTTGAGGGTTTTCGGGGGGGGAGCCGGAGCTCGACCCGGCCCCAAACCCGCGGCACCGCAGTAGCCCGCAAGGGAACCCTGCGAGACCACGGTGTGGCCGCAGGGAATCCCCGGCGTCCACCGTGGCCGCAGGGTAAAACCTGCGACCACGGTGGCCGCAGGGAAACCCTGCGTCCCACCGTGGTTCGCAGGGAACTCCCTGCGCGAAACCCTATGGCTGCGTGCCTCCTTTTCTTCGATGTTTTGAGTTTTTTTTGTGTATCATTTCATTACAGATTTAAAACGGCATTAGTATTTAATAAAAAGACAATGCAAACAAAAAAAAAAGCCTTGATTAATAATTGTGTAATTTTAAAAAAAGGAGAGTTGGAGAATTACAATTTAAGTGAATAATGTTATATATATATATATATATATATATATATATATATATATATATATATATATATATATACACATGTATATATATATGTATGTGTGTGTGCGCGCTAAACACGAGGCTCGCATATAATATGCAACAATAAGGAAAAAAATTAGGCTGATATGTGAATTTAAGATCAATAAAAGGAAAGTAAACTTGGTTCCTTTATATCATTTATATTCAAAACTCAATCGCTTTTATGTTATTTAATCTCTGTTTTTCTAAATAGCATATTTGGGTTCTAGAGATGCAACATTTAGTTGACCCCTACTATAACACAAGTTACTAAATTCATGTGGTATAACATACTCGAGTTAATGTTTATTATTGACATGGAATAAATAGTGATGGTGGTTTAATGCGAGTTTTAAATAAAAGTTAATTTAGCTAGTATACCGAAGGATCGGCATTATTAGTCAGAGCTATAGGACAAAACGAATACCTCTACCGGTTAATGCCTATGCTGAATTAGACTTCTATTATTGAGTTTGGTTATGTAGTGGTAAAGTTTGACATGACAGTGTTTGGTAGCAAGTTGGACAAGCCCCTAGTTAGGGTACCGTCAAACAATAGAATTTAGGTTTTATTTGTCTTCTTTTGTTATGATTTAATTTGACCCATTTTTAAAAAGGGATCACTATGTAATAATCTAACGAGGTAGATGTGGAATGGTGTATGTGTTCGCCTAAAAGGCAAGATTGTAAAGACATGTAATTATGTAACCTTAACTATATTAAATACCAAAAGGGTCTTGCAGTTGAGCAGACCCGGAGATGTAGCCCATCCGGGGTGAACTCCGAGATCATATTCTGTGTCATGCGATGCTTATAGCGTACTTTGTTTTATGTTTTAAATTATCTTGAATGGTGGTATTCTTGTAAAGTGTATGGTGTAAATTAAATGAATTCAAATTTAAATGTATAACATTTTTCATATGGATAAACGTAGTTATTTAAGTTCATAAAACGTTGTGAAATATGAATATGGCATGGTATTTAAATATTGAAATTAAAGTGTGGAAAAAGTAGATTGGTAATGTTAATTTAAATTGTAATTGTGGAAGAAATCTAATTAGAATTACTTTATTGGATTAACTTGATATTAAGTATATAAAGGGGATGAATGTAATAAGGAAACAAAGTTAAAATTTATGTCACAATTCCTAGATTGGAAACTAAAGGATGAACATCATATAAATATCTATCTTTTTACCTTAATAAATGAATCACGCCATGTCAATTATGTTTTATTACATAGGATGAATTTGTTAAGTCATTTCACGTTTTACTCTTAATAATAATCCTCACCAGATTTACTTTATAATTGTGTGAACTCAATTAGATATCCATATTTTAATCCATATAAAAGGAATTCCTCGTGATTGCTAAAATTAATCTAAAATGGGAGAGTAATTGACTTGTTGTTTATACATTAAAACTTAGTAAAACTATCTCCCTCATTTTAAGTTCATTTAACAAAAAGGGAAAAGAGTGATATGTAAACAGGAAATTGTATTTTAATCCTAATAGAGAATGTCACCGTGATTTTTAATTATTCTAATCTTGATATGTTGAATGTCATCTAGTTAACGATACTCTAATTTAAAAGATGTTCTCGTGTGTCCTAATGCATATCCTTCTTAATGAAGTTAGTCTATCTATGGCATTATTAAAACTTCAAATGGGATCTATGGTTACTCATATTTTACCCTTCATATCGGAACTACATCTCATTAGTTGAATATGCATGAAACCAAATGAAGGGACTTCACTCTATTAAATGTGGTTAATCCTTAAGAAACGAAACTCTTCTTATTAACCATGCTTTTTAATATTCAAGAAATAGATATCAAATGTGGGTGAATATTTTAAGATCAAATGGGGGAATCCTCGCTTTACTAATCGAAGTTTGACCTTAAATGATTGAACTCTCCATAGGCAGATTTTTAAACATTAAAGGATGAAATCAACTGTGAAAGGGTACCACAAACCCAAGGAATGAACTTCATTTTATTAAACACATGAACCCTTTGGGGGGGACCTCTTAATGTAATTATGAAAATTAAGTGTATTGAATACATGACCCCTCATTGGCCTCTTAATCACTAAAGTAAATGAATGCCTCCTAAAATTTTAAGACGTCATATCCTTGAACACTTATATAATCAAGATCTATGCAATATCTCGTAATTAAGTAACCCAGTTTAATGGATCTAATGACGCAAGTTGAGTTAGGTGTAAGGTTGTGTAATCGCGTTAGGAAACTCCTTAGGATTGTTGAGCCTTCCGCTGTGATAATTAAATTGACAGATTATCTCCATTGTATTTTAATGTCGTGGCTAATTATGAATTGAGTTAACTTCAACTGTCTTAATGTTGTAACTTTGCTTTAGCGCTCTTAATTATTATTAAAAAATATATATATATATATATATTTTACGCTCTATTTGGGTGTTTTTAACTTAAACCCTTAGGGGTTTCCTGGCGGGGCATTACACTTGGTATCAGAGCCCATGTTGCAACACTGGGATCTCTGGTTTCGCTTGTGCCCTTAGTTGGTGTGTGTGTGTCTACCTTATGTTGTGCGCTTGCCCACCTTGATGTGAGGGTGTGATTTAACAAACCCTACTTGTGTGTAACGTGAGCGTTCACACCTTGTTTCCACCTTGTGGATGTGGGTGTTTTGAGGATGATTGTAGGTGTTTTGTCTTCTTATTGAGGTCTTGGTCTATGACTCCTCTTCTTTGAAAAAGATTCGTATGTGCCTTCATTTTTGATTTATTTTCCTCTTTGACTAATCCATCTAAGTTGGTTGTTAATATCTTGAACCTGAAAGTACGAAATGTGTTGTTTGTGGTTTTGGCTCTATTTTAATGATTGTCCACTTTAAGGACTAGTATGACAAATGTTAATGCTTATCATGTAGTACATTGAGTGATTATGACTCATCTTCTTTTCTCTTTCTCTAAGTAAATTAGAATGAATTGATATATGAAGTTACCTCTTAGTTAAGTTTTCGAATTGCAAGAGAAAGGATGATATTTCTTGAGCCTTGTGTGAGCTTCATAACGTTTTTGTGCTTAGATTGTGGAAAAGGACTGATTTAGGAGTTAATTTTTGGTTAATGATAGGAAATTGTATATTTGCATTAAAAGGTTCTCCATGTGCTTGGTAGGAGTAATATAGTTAAATTTTATCTTAAGTAAGGTGCATCCATATGCGTATAGTTAATTTTGTGAAAATTGCTTGATGTGAAAGGAAAACCAAAGGGGACATGTTGTAGTAGTTTCAAGAGTAAATGGATGTGCTCCTCAAAAGATTGTTTTATGTGCTTATTCAATTAGTGTGATTAGGACCTATTAAATGACGCACCATTTAACTTGTTTTGGAATTAGATAATTGCCTTATTATGTTTCGAAAGGAGTAAATAAAAGACTTGTGGAATTGTATGCACTAAATGTGTAAAATCTAGTAGATAGCTCTTTGTTTACCTCCTTATCATATTATGAAGTTTCAATGTTAAATTTGAGGTATTATTGTATTGTAACGTATTACGAATAGTGATTGTGCTTTAGAAGACTTGTATTACAAAAGAAAAAATTGATTGTTTTGAATTCTTGTTCGGAAAACTAGAACAGTATAGTGCAGCAATAATAATTAGAAATGTCATGTAGGATGCTTTGACACCTTCCTAAAAGATAGCAAAATGACAAACTTATGTCTGAGCATATGGTGTGATTTTGAAATTTTTGTGTATTCGTAGGAAATAGTTGATTTTCCAACTCTCTTCCTCCTCTCGTTTAAAATATAGGAATTGTTGTTTTTGAAACACTATTTAGAATGCAGTGAATTAAGAAGAAGTTTTGCTATAATGCCTGTGAACTTTTATGTTGCTTTGGGCTTCAAATTGAAAGGGGAAAGTTTTTCATCTTGAAAAGGGAAATTGCATAGTTAATAATGTGAATGAAAATGCTTAGGGAAGATTGAGAAAGATATTAGAATGATGTTATCTCGTTGTGTAAATTTGAATTGTTGAAAATTTCAGTACGTGGATCTAGAGTAAACTTTGTTGGTGATTCATGTGTAAAGCATAATTAAAAAAAAAACTTCCCTTAAGTATATGTTAGCATAATGTAAAGTACTCCCCGTAAATGTGACTAAACCAGTAATAGTGCTATTCTGTGTGTGTTGTGAGAAAACCCGTACTTGCTTTGCGTGCCCATGGGATGGTGAAGTAATCAACCATGGGGAATGTGTTTGTTTATGAGTATGGGAAACCATACCTATCTATGTGATGTTGCTTGTTTGTTTCCCTTACTGAGTGCCAACCCACGGGTTGTTGATAAGTCAGTATGTGAAGGGGTAGTAGTAGAAGTCACCATTCCTCGAATAGTATGAACAGCGTACGAGTAATGTCGACGCGAAGCGACTTTAGCTTCCCTATTTTGAGGAAAAGCATGGTTTTGTAACGAGACTATAACACAGGTGTACTCAATACTTCCCCTTGTGACGAACCGATTTATGAGGTTCATGTGTGCCAGCCTTATTCCTATCCTTTATCTTGAGCATATAGATGACAGTTTTTGAGCATATTGTTGGATTCCATTGGAGCATTTGTTGCCTTGTCTTCATGAGAAGCGTGGTACTTTCTTACATGTTGGAGCATTTGTTGCCTTGTCTTCATGAGA
The DNA here is from genome assembly GCF_030272615.1 of Cryptomeria japonica. Taxonomy (NCBI): domain Eukaryota; kingdom Viridiplantae; phylum Streptophyta; class Pinopsida; order Cupressales; family Cupressaceae; genus Cryptomeria; species Cryptomeria japonica. Next base: position 555,679,799 of record NC_081414.1, on the reverse strand, counting down.
GGTGTGTTATTGTTCTACATAAGTTACCAACTGGTTAGTGTTGGTAGACTTATGGGTAGACCTTAGCCATGTATACCTTTGGCTTACGGCGAGTATCCTGAGAGGAACATCGCTATGCGGAGTGTGACCAGCGCGTTCCTTATCCGCGGGGTACACTGCCATGCGGGATACGTCCATTGTGTACTTTGTCCGCTTGGAGTATTGCCATGCCGTGCTGAGACACGAAGCGGGATGTAGTAGACATTTCCATGCGGTCTACCGCTATGTATTGGGTAGAGCCATGCCACGTGACGACGTGATGCGGGGTGATGCCGAGGTGCACACTGCCATGCCATGTGGATGTGTGACTTGGTCACACCACATGATGAGCTACTAGGATAGCTAGACGATTGTTCCTTCCTTCCTCGTTGGTGGCTAGCTACTAGTCACATAGTGATGTAATGTGCACTAATGAATTTCTTTTATTTATTTATTTATTGATTATCTTGTGGGCCAGCAATTTATTTTACTTTGACCTTGACAGTTTAGCCACGAACTTGCGATCTTGATTTTACTTGATTTGATGTTGCAAATCCGGAAATTATTTTCTTGTTTTATTGTTGGAATTGACAAATATTACCCTTAATCTTTTGTACTTTGGTGGCTAAACCGGTTAATTCTTGTTGTTTTTGAATGCTGGTCTTGTGTTGTGATGTGAATTCCTCTCCAAGAATGTGGGAGACGGGCTTGGATGAGTGTATACGAGGAAGTAGACGCAAGGAACCTTGAGGATGGAGGTATGTGAGGCTGTGTAAACAGCTAAGATCCACTACCTACCTATGAGTGGTGACTATCTCTTGGAGGCTAAACACCTTACACAACAAGGGATATTCACGAGGGACTTGTATGGAAGGAAGCACCGTTATGGTGTACCCTAGCACCATCAAGCCCTCGAGTGAGATGTTGGATAATTGTTGATCATGTATTTATTCTGAGAGCAGACATAGAGATGTGGATCATATATGTTACCTTGGACCGAGCAACAGACATGCTCACATGTGGCCTATTGTGTTGTGCAAACCAGTCTTGTGGATGGATATTATGTATAAAAAAAGGATCAAATGGTACTAACTTGTCACTATGTTATAGGGCATATTCATTGGAAAGGTTCTTGTATGTCTGAAAAGTGTAAACAATTGAGTTCATACGTTGTTCTTATTTGTTGAAAAGTTAACTTGGTGGTAGAAATTGTTATTTGAGGCTAGTCTTATGTGATAAAGTTTTGTGAAAGAGGTGAATTGGTGGAAGAAATTGACCTTGAGAACATATTGATTTTGAAGCATTGGCCCAGGTTTATGATGTGCAAAAAGATCACCTTAGGAGTGGCCCTTTGAAGGAGTTTTTTGTTAAAATAGGAGGGTTAACTGTAGTGGGCCCTAGCACCATGGAACCCTTCTCCTTGAATTTGTTCACTTTAAGGGCAAAAGGAATATATTGGGGACTATGTCAAATCTTTGGGGAAGATGCTGAAACAACCATGCCAACCCATTACATGTTAATGATGGCACAAATTCTAAACCCCTCTCTAGCAGTGCCATTTGATTATGCACCTTACCTCATTAATGCAATTCATGCAGGGCTTGTAGGGATAAAAATTGGTAAGGTGGATAAACCTTTTGGATGGTATTCTCTTCTAATGCACATATTTTTGTTTAAAGGATCTTATTATTTTGCTAAGGAAATGGATTTGATCAAAGAAAAGGGAAGTGAGGAGATGCCTATGCAACTGTGGAGCACAATTTTGTCTTGGGATAGAGAGGATGCTAGTTATTTGAAGTTTGATAGATGCTTTGCATCTAGGCTTAGGATTCTTCTATGCCCACAGAACCCTAGGATCCCAAAGGCTCTTTTGGAGTTCCTTAGGCCTAAGGAGTTTGCTAAAGGTGTTAAGATTGTTCATAATTGGGGTGATATGTATTGGTACCCTGTTTCTATAGTTTTTAGAGTTTATGGTTTTAGAGGCAATCCATATTTATTGCCTTATCAAGTCCCATTCAAAATAGGGATTGCAGAGGTCTTAAGGCAAATTGGAGGTGTGCAAGAGGCAAAGCTGACAAATAGGGGTAAAAAGACTATTTTCCTAACTTTAACCATGGCCCATCAATTCCTGATCACCAAAGGTGGTTGGAAATTTTTTGATGATTTTTTTCAACCATATAGGTTGTCTACTATAGTAACCAGGTTTGCTAACCCTGAGGATTTTTTCAACGGTTTGTTCAGGAGAAGAGCATTATGCAAAGGTAGGCCACACCAATTTCATTTCCCTAAGGACCTAATTAGAAATGAATCTAGTTTGGATGAGCAAGAATTGAGGAAAGAAAAGTGGGTAGCATACAAAAAGGGTCTGGATTTCATTCATCAATTTGATAGCAGTTATGACCCTTTGTCTAGCTTCAACCCCTTTGAGGAAAAGATCAAATTCTTAATTCTTTAATTTAAAGATTTAATGCAAAATCTGAAAGAGAAGAGGGAGGCTATAATAAGAGATAACCTTGACAAGGCTAAGTTAGTTCTACCTAAGCCTACCTTTGCTAAAGCCATCCCTCCTAGTAATTATGTGATGCACAAAAGGTCAAAATATAGTGTATTGATGCCAGTAATAGGTGAGCCCTCCACTTCAAGAGGGAGGAGAATAATTGAAGATGTCATTGACATCCAAGAATCCCCTAAAAGGCAAAGGGTGGGGAAAGAAGTGCAAATAGATGAATCTTTGTACTCTCCATCTCAATCCCCTATCCATATAGGAGATGAATAGGAAGTAGTAGAACAATTGTTGTAGTTAGGAAGCCTCAGAGAGATTGCTTGCACCTATGAAGAGACACAAGAGGGAATGCCAGAGGAGCCACTTAATGCTGAAATGAACTTAACTGAAGAGGAGTTCAAAGGTAAAGAGTTAGACCTGGCTGTCAAGCAAGCTAGTGAAGAGTTCCTAGCTGACAACAATTTTGTCACAACAGGGGCATTCATGCAATTTGTATGGAAACAAAATATTGAACAATTCAAGGCGAGATGTGAAAAGAGAATGAGTGAGTAGCCTCACAAAGATACAACCTTAGTAGAGGAAGAAGTTAAAGAAGAAATGATGGCTGAATTCAAAGCCATCACTCCTGAAGGAGGAAGGGAAATGATGTCAAAGGCTGGTGTTCTACTCCTCCCTGAATGGGATATAGTAGATGCCTTGGTACTTGAAGTAGTCAAGAAAGAGACCAAGCCTATGAAGGGAGTGACATTCAACAAAGATAATGCTTCTCTTGTCATGTGGTCCCTAAAGAGGGATGAAAATAGAAAAAGGAAGGATACCTTAGGATCTAGCTTTCTAGGAGGCATGATAGTAAGAAGTGTTAAGGATACAGGGGTGGTAGAGGCTGCTAGCATAGTCTTAGAAACTACAAAATTCAATGTAGCAGTGGTAGAAAAGGAGGCAAAGGAAAAAGCTAATCTCTAGTTGAAATTAGAAACAAACTTGAAGGCTTATAATGAGGCCAAAGAAGGAATAGCTAATCGAGATAACATCATTGCTGAATTGAAGCGTCAATTGGCAAGACAGTACCATCAAGGTGAGTCCTCTACTCTAATGATAGCTTCTTCTCCTACACAACCTCCACCTACCAGTCCTATTATTGAATTTCCCCCTTCTCCCATGCCTTCTGGTTTTCAGCCAGATGAGACCATTCAACATGAATTGGAGAAGTTAAAACAGGCTTAGGTCCTGTTTGCAAGAAAATATGAGGAAAAGGTAAAGGCCACAATTTTGAGGTTTGCTGACACAATAGGGTCTTCCATGGTGCACAATAGCATGAAGAAGATTTTTGATATTTGGAATGAGTTGAATGAAGACAAGGCTATTTTGAAGCCAATTTTGGATAAGTGGATGCCAAGAGAAGTGGATTTAGAACTTATGTGTGCATCCTATGATGAAGCAAGATCAGATGCTATTATTAAATCCACATGTGAGTTAGCAAAAGGTCTGACCAAGTTAGCAAAAGGAAGAACCAATCTGGAGAGGAAATCCAAGTTGTATAGGAAAGAATATTCTGAGCATAAATTTGAATTGTTTCTTGGGGGTTTTGTTAACCAAAATCAGTTGAAGGACAAACAGGTATGGCTTGATGAGCTGGGAGCTAACTTGTCTCTAAGGGTGAATGGAATCATTAATACAGATTACACATCCCTATTTGTCAAGACAGTTGAAGAAATAGAAAATATAAAGTCACATTATAGCTTTTTGAATTCAGAGGTTAATAAAGTGATAAACTCTTGGAAAAGGTTGGTTAAGTTGAAGGAAAAAATTGTTGGCTACTCATGGCCTACTGATGACGTGTTCCAAGAGTGGACCAAGAAATATGTGGTGCAAAAAGAAGGAATCCCAGAGTAGTTGGAAGATGCTATAGAGGAGAAACAAACTGAAGAGGCTGTTGATACTAAAAAAGACTTGTAACTGTTTCTTGGAGGACATTGCGATTTGTAACAAACTTTTCTTAGGAATGTCTGAAGCTTGTATGCATCCATGATGTTATAAATGGATACCAGGACTAATAGAAGAGGGATCACAAGAATTTTTGTAAAGAAACTCTGCAGAAATATATCTAGGTTTTTTCTAGCTATCTGTGTAGGAGAAAAAGTGACACTAAGCAAGCATGCCCTAATCCCACTTTCAACCACATACTTGTGGAATACGAAAGAGCCTAGAGGTATCACACAATTGGCTACTTCTTCTTGTGGAAGAGAGAGCCATGGGCTACCTATTAGGATTTCTATTCCTTTGTTGTAATTGAAAGATGAAATGATGCAAGTTCAATCCCTAACCTCAAAGTGCAAGTATGAACTAATAACAAGATTACAGAATTGAACTTAAATGATGGAAAGTTGTAAACACAAGGACAAGACAAGAATGCAAATGCATACCCAGAGTTAAAATCTGACTGAAAATGTTTGAGACGGGGGCGCGGGTGCCACTGTCCTGATTCTGCCCCTGAAACTGCTCTAGAAACTGTTGTTTTGCACTTTGGAAAAAGCTGTCAAAAATGCTAAAAATGTTGTCTGTCAGGAGGACCAGGGCGCCCAGCGCCCCTGTCCTGGCAGGACCAGGGTGCCCCACGCCCCTGTCTTGGTCTTTTGCTCTGAAATTTGGTGGGAAGGTTGGTCTCAGTCTGCTTCTCTCGGATTTGCAACTTGCGGCGTCGTCCGAGTCCTGAAACCTACACTTATATCTGAAAAGGTGTTGTGGGCAGCTATATAGGGTTTTTCCTTAGTCAAACCCCCACTTCGGTGATTTCCACCTCCACGAATAGCCAAGTTGTATTGTAAAATGTATTGTGTGTGCAGACCTAGTGTGTGTGCAAGGTCCTAAAATGCAAGAAAGCAAACTAGAGCAACCTAGAAAGTAAACCCTAATTGCTTGCAAATGATAATGTAAATGCTCTAAATCAAGATGAAAAGTGATCTAAAGCATGAATAAATGATATATTGAATCTTATGCAAAGACATGAAAACAACATGAAATCATACCCAACCCTCAAGGGAGGGGTACAAGCCAATCTTCAGTCGGTAATCTCCTATTGTTCTTCAATGTCTTCCAAGCCCTAAATGAATGAATGAAATTGATGAATGCTTGATGGATGGATGTTGATTGTTGTTGAAGTCTTCAAAGATCTACTCTTTCACTGCATAGAATGTCCCTGAAAACAAAATTTGGATCCTTTCAAATGAAGAAAGAGAGCTCTTATATATGAAACCCTAGGTCTTAATTTCATCTTTTGGCCAACCTAGAGATTGAATATCCTGCCAATTTCTTGGGGTTAAGCTTTATTTTATGATTGGATCGTGCTCCTAAAATTTCGGGAAAAATGTCCGGGACCATGTGCACTCCGGGCGCCATGGTCCTGACAACTTTTCACCAAATTTTCAGGGCCGTCGGATATGATGATTTTAGAGAGAATCCCGAAGTTACAGGTGATTTCGAGATGTTTTGACCCCCGAAACCAAGCCCCCAAGTTCGAAATAGGGCCTAATTAAGGTTTTTGATTAAATGATGTATAGGAGGAATAAAATGAAAAGGGCACACTTTAATGAAAGGGCCCAACTTTATGATCTGGGAGATGATAAAATAGAACCTTAGACCTAATTAATGTGATTAATTAAGTGCTAAAGGGGAAATGCAATGCAAAATGCAAAATGTGCCAAGGCGGGTGCTAAACTAGGTGTGAAATTGTACCACCCTAGTAAGTGCGTACAATTTACGACGCTACACTATCATAGAGAATACTTTGAATCATGTAGGATTATTTTCAAAATGAATATAATGATACAGATCAATACTTTTCAGGCCTAAATCTATGTTGTCTTTTGGTGTGCACTCATTAATTTTCTAGTTTCATTTGAATAGTCTAGGGTTATTTGATTAAACATGGATTGTAAGGCAATCATATGGATGTGTTTCTATCTTTTCTCTTTAAAGGAGAGGAATTAAATATGCATGAAATATCTCTATCATTAAATCAATTGCTTTCTCATTTTGAATTTGATGAATGGTTTTAGTTTTAAGAGGATAAAACTCATATATATGTTAGGCATGTATGGGGTTAATTAAGGTTGAGGAGGTGAAATGTATGGGATTCTTCAGTTTTGGAATTCTAATTTGATTTGGGTGACTTTGTAGCCCGAATAAGGCACTGGTATCCAGTTATGGTTTTCTTTCTATTTCTCTTGGAGATCAATACTAAAAATGAGTATAAGCTTTTCTATTAATGTTTCAGCTCTATTAAAGTGATGAAGTCCATAGGTTTCTAGCATTGGTTTACTATGGATCTCAAATTTTAAAAGTGTGAAAGTTTTCACAGATGGTATACCCACCTGGAATTTGGATAAGTTCGAAGTGTAGAAGGTTTTGTTAAAACCTTGTTATATATTTTCTGGAGTTTTGTTCTTCCTCAGTGTCCTCTTCATTTGCAAATAGAGTTTATTGTATTCCTAACAGGGAGGAGAGAAGGGAATCATAATTTGAGAACAACAAGACATTTACAGAAAGACACAACATGCCAAGTTCTAGACTTGGACTTATCATACAACATACTCTTGGGAAGACCCTGGATACATGACATACAAGTTTTTCCATCAACATACCATCAGTGCTTAAAGTTTCCCTACAATGGGTAGGAAATCACGATCTCAGCAGATTCAAATCCATTTCAGCATTGTAGTAATCTCAAACCCACTCAAGAAATCATTGTTCCTCATAATAGGGAGGCATCATCTTCAAACACACAATCTAAAGAAAAATCATTTGCCTCAATTTTGTCAAGTATGGAAAAATAAATACAGTTAAGAGATCGAGGGAACTAAGAATATTCAATATCACAATTACCACTTTCTCCTAAATCCTTTGGAAAGCCATCAAACTCTAAACAACAACCAATTGTGAAACATCTTCCGATATTTGATGGAGAATTTGTTAGTGTTGGAACCTTATCAGAGGAAACATAAGACAAAGATGTACTACAGTGGCTATAAAAAGATGAAGAAATTCAATAAAAGATCAACAATGTATGCATACCTACAGAAAAGTATAGAAAATGATTTAACATTCTCAGAAAAATGGGATACACTGGAACATGTCCTATAGGGAAAATAAAAGAAGGTATATCAGAACCTATCCAACCTTATACTCAGTAGGCTACTAACAAAACAGACTTAGGATATGGACAAGTTACTTTACCAAAAGACAAATCTTTTAGCCAACAACAAGAGGAATATGAAAAAAGAAAAGAACAACTGGCAATTGAAAGAGAAGAAATGTCATCTAAACAACAAGCACAAGAAAAAATGAAATGGGAAAAGAAGAAAGCTTCAAATCAACAGAAATCACAAACTAAAAGCACCTCTCAAGTAGCATTAAATCTCAATCAAAACAAGCATGAACCTAGTACTAATCAAGGAGAGCTCATAGGAAGGTTAACATAACTCAATCTCAGTCCTGAAGAGGTTGAATATGACAAAAGAAAAGATGAAGAAACAAATCAAATACTATATGAACAAATTTGTAGATTGCAGGCTACAAGTGATACATATTCTAATGAATGCGAATGGGATTCTTATCACTCTGAAGAATCAGCTAAAGAAAATTACTTTGAAGAAGATGTAGAAGTCAATGTAGTTCACACGTATGTAGGACAAACATTAGGAACTAGTTCACTTGAATCAAAATCACATTCAGCTGACTTGGACTTAACCGAGGATGATCAAGAGCTTCTTGTGCGAGGTCATGTTCAATCAAATAACCATTGATACCAAACAAAGTAGCAAACGCCATGGATACACTTGCTTCTCTCCTTCAAACATAGGAAAATCAACAACATTATAAATTCATGGTGGAAGAGTTGTTTTACCCTGCTCATAATTGTCCTAATTCCCAAACTATCTATCAGCTTGTTGGGCATGATTCCTCCCATTATGGCCAAATTTACACATACCTAAAAGACAATATCCTCCCTCCTGCCTTATCAAAAAATCAAAAGAGAAACTTTATTCGCCAATCCTCCCATTTTACTCTTGTCATGGATACCCTGTTTAAACAATGTCTAGATGGTACTCTTTTAAGATGTCTTGAACAAGAAGAATCTGAGAAGGCCTTACATGAATTCCATAATGATATTTGTGGCACTCATTCAAGTGATCTTACCCTTTCAAAAAAACTCATACGCTTGGTCTATTATTGGCCAACTATGGAACGAGATTCTTTTCAGATAGCTAGAACATGCAAACAATGTCAGATCCATGGGAATTTGATTAATACACCAGCACAAGAACTTCATGCTTTGGCAACATCTTGGCCTTTTTGTCAATGGGGTCTTGATCTAGTAGGAAAGATAAATCTTTCTTCATCTAAAGGTCACAAATTCATCCTCGTAGCTACAGAATATTTCATAAAATAGATTGAGGCAGTACCTCTCACAAATATCACAGAAAAACAAATTGTTGCCTTTATCTTGAACTACATCATTTGTCACTATGGACTACCCATGACCATTATCACTGATAATGGGTGACCGTTCAAGAATCAGGATGTACAAGAGCTATGTGAGAAATTCAAGATCCAACACATATTCTCCACACCCTACTATCCACAAGGGAATGGGAAAGTAGAAGCATCAAACAAAACAATTCTGAAAATCCTCAAAAAGATAGTAAATGATGTTGGAAGAGATTGGCATATTCAATTGAACCCTGCTCTATGGGCCTACTATACTAGTATTCACACACCAATAGGTGCCACACCTTTCTCTCTTGTCTATGGATCAGAAGAAATACTACCAATAGAAGTAGAGATACCTTCTCTATGAGTATCATTAAAAGGTCTTATCCCAAATGAAGAACAACGAGTATCTAGATTGTAGGAGTTAGAATTGATCCATGAATGAAGACAAAATGCCTTTGACCATTTAAAGGTATATCAACAAAGAATGTGCCGAAGTTATAATCATAGGGTCAAATCAAGAACATTTCAAATTGGGGAACTAGTACTAAAGGAAAATCCATGCAACTAGGCAGATCGAGAAAAGAAAGGAAAGTTTGAACCAAAATGGTTAGGTCCATTTGTGGTCACAATAGTATTTGGGTTAGAATCATATCACCTATCAACACAGGACAGAGATTAGCTTGAGGAACCCATCAATAGCATACATCTAAAGAATTTTTATGTCTGTAAAAGCAAAAAATCCAAAAGCAGTGAACAAGTAGAAAAATAAAAAATAGTGAAAAAGCAAGAAAATCCAAAAAAAGTGAAAAAGAAGAAAATCAAATATGAGAAAGAGTTCAATAAAAACAGATGGTGAAAACCTGGCAAACAAGCGTTATCTGTTAGCTAGCTCTTCCATCTATTAGTTCATGCATCCTTCCGCTTGCATTCATTTAGCATTGTTCATATCCATAATAAAGCCTTTGTGCATACACAGGCATCCCAGGTGGCTTCTTGCCATGGTTTGGATCATTGGGTATATCATAATGAATTTGTTTCTAGGCTTGGGTAAAAATCCTACACCTAGCTGGGGGCAAAATTTTTGATCATTTTGAGCTCAATCAAATAGGTAGAACAATAGTTAGACAACTCTTATCAAGCAAAAACTGAGACACATCCAACGTTGAACATGAGATCAAATTATCAACCATTAAACTATCACAAATTCAGTCTAAGAACATTCACACACTTTTTAATGGATGATATATTTTGGCAAATGATTTAAACATGCTTGTTCAACTTTTATATCTTGATTTTTGCTATCATGATTTCTGAGTAACTCCAGGATGTCTTTGACTAGAGGAACAAGGAAGAAACATGATATTTTTCTTGTCTGTTGTCTATAAATTAATCATTAATATGTGCAAATTTGTCTCGAGATATGATCATCGGAGTATCATCGAAGAAATTTCCGGTTTGTGTATTGAGATGGTTAATACTATCTGTTTTATGCAAGCAACACTCAGGTCATCTTGGTTCAATTATACCTCGATGCTTGTGCTAACTTGCCATATCACAATCCAAGAAATTTGTGCTCAGGTCATCATGGTTTAATTATACCATTGATATTTTTACTCACTTCCCATATTTTAAAAAGATCAATGATGACAAAATGCAATAACCCGGTGACTGGTCCGGTTGTAGCTTTGCATTTACCTTGCATTTCATTCTTGCATGGGATCCTACATGCTCATTTTATCCAAGGTTAAATCTATCATAGGAATCATCAAGGCATCATCATAAGTTTATACACAATCAGAATGATGACTCATCTCTCTCTAGATATTATCGACTTAGCGAAAATCTTATACTCTGCCCTCAACATAACCAACATCAACATATCTAAATTTTCCTACAACTTGATATCAACAAACTGTCAGTTCTTTATCCAATCAATATTATCAATTATATCAATCGATCACATCTAAATCGATCCTATCATATCTTATACATGATGTATCTTTCCTGAAACCAGATGTTTTGATCATGTCTTATATAAGATATATTGTTCTTGAAACCAAATGCTTTGATCATCTTTGTTTTAAATAGGAGATTTCATTCCTGAAACTAGACTGAATCTTAATCTTATCAATCTAACAAATCAAGCTTTATCAATAATCAAAAACCGCATCACCATGATCGTAGAACTCGCATTTTCATCAATCACAATTGCAGAAATCAAATCATTTCTAATCGAGATATAAATTTCGCAAAGATCCAAAAACTCCAATGGTCAATTATCTCAATTGGTCTCCTGAGGGGGCATCATCATACCACAATTTATCAATCAATGTCTGGGGCATCCTATCGAACCAATATCATCACCAAAATGAGATTATTCTTTGAATCAATGTGTCATCATACCTCACTTCAAAAAGGGGCAAAATGTATACACCTAAAAATGGACTGAAGATATTTAATTAAATAAGAAATTATTTAATTAATCCTCCTCCCCAATTTAATTGAATTCATTAGCAATTTGATTAAATTCTCCCTTTCATCTACTTATTAATAAATCTAAGGATTTATTTAATAGGTTCATTTTTATAGTCCCCTTTGATTAATTAACTCAAATTAATTAATCCTCCCCCACTTCAATTAATTCTTCTAATCCTCTAATTAATTAAAACAAATCAATTTATGAGTTGTTGAGAATTAATTAGTCTTTTCCTATTATTTGAGTTTTTAAAATTTAAATTATCCACATGCCTCATAACTTCTAACCACCTAACCTAACCATTCCTCTAACCTAACCCATTCCACCTAACCTTGGGTTTAACTAACCTTATCCTATCTTGCACATCCTAACCTCCTTATCCTAACCTCCTATGGTGTGGATATTTTCTTCTTGAGACACATGGCACTTTGGCTACATGTCTCCTCTCTTGGATACTTTCCCTTTTATGAGAAAATATCCTTAACACTTGTCACCATAGAGATGACAAGTGTCTCTTCCTCCAACCTCTTCTTCAACCTCCTCCAATTTCACCCTTGATATCTTTAGACTCAATCTTGACCGTTGATTCCTGCCACCTCACCCCTAGCCTTGGAAATCCTATAAATATCCCCCATTTTGGAGCAAAAAGGATCCCATCTCATTTTCATCTTAGGCATTGCTAGTATAGGCATATCATTTGAGAATTTATTATTATAGGAAATTGCATCTTAGATTTAGTTTAATTTGATCATTTTCTAGCATAATTGTTGAATCATGTAGCTTAATCAATCTCTTTTCTAGCTTAATTGCATCATCATCATAGCTTAATCATGCATATCATTATATTAATTAGTCTCTTTGATCAATCTAGCATAATCAATCTCATCTTTGCACATCATTATCATTTCAAATCCTCCGTTTAGGTATAGTGAAGTCACTGGGATTGCTTATCCAGATCTAAGAGAAAATCCATACTCGCATCTCTTAGGAGGCGATAGGTTGCTTTGTCATGGTTTTATCTTTCATTTCCTTTTAATTTTCTAACCATTCTTGTAATGATATATTGAGTGTTTTGTGTTACAGATGCAGGTATCGCACATGACAAAGAATGACAAGTAGCATACTATGTTCTTGCTAAACAGAGGAGTAGAGGGGTTTCTATTAAACTCATTTGTTCTTCTTCTCTAATCCATAGTTTTGTGACCATTTGATGGAACAAAAGAACTTCATGACAAACCAGAGACCCTTCTATTTTTGTTCCATGCATATTGATGTCTTACATATGCTCTACATTCTCTTTGTCGGTGACCACAATTTTGAAAGTACTTACATTTTACACTTTTCTTGAATGAAGCGGTAGAGGGGCTGCCACTTGATTGAAATATTTTTCTTGTACATCCATGTCTCTTATGACCAACTTTATTGCAATAATAACATGTGACATTCATATCTCTTAGGATAGTAGAGGGGTTCTTGCTTTCATGGATCAAAGTAGATCTATGCATAAGTCTACAATCTAAAATTTTATGTCCATATGTGATGCAGTCAAGGTAGGGAGATCCAATGAAGGATGGCCCAACCTTGTAGCTTAACACATAAAGCATGTAAAACATATCGATAACTAGTAACAGGACAACAACAAGAACAACCAGTAACAACACAACACATGTAACTGGTAAATTACTTGAATAAATCTTATTACAGTCTGAAGAATTACATTATTTCTAGAGAATGCAAGCTAACCCCCCTTTGATCTTTTTCTACATTCACTTGCCTTATGCCCATATCTTTTGTATGAATAACAATAACTGTAGAAGGAAATATTGTACCTTATTGAGTAATTTTGCCGCATAGGTGGATATCGTGTGGACTTTATTTCTCTATTTCTTCTTCCTTGGTTGTTGATCCTGGGTTGTTCATCTACAACAATCTTTCCTTCTGATTTATTTTTGTTCTCAATTTTGGGAGCTACACAATTTGGTCTTCTATACTTCTTCCTTATGTCCTTAACTTTGGTGAAGCCATCATCACTTAGTTTTCCCTTTCCTTTGGAATCAACATTCTTACTCTTTTTAGTAGTAGTAACAACATTCTCCTTCTTTGGAACAACAACATGAGTCTTCAAACTTTCAACAATAGCATCTAAATTTATTTTCTTTCTTGGAGCATCTTGTTGGAATCCAAGAACACTGAGAGGGGGGGGGGGTGAATCGGTGTTCTACCAAAATGACTAATTTTTTACCTTATTAAAACATGCATACACCAACTGGTATACCAGTACAAATAGAATTGAAAGAAGTAAAGCAACCAATAAGACAATCCCATAAATGAATACCATAACACATAGAATTATACATGGAAAACCTCAAAGAGGAAAAACCACGGTGGGATTTGTAACCCACAATATCAATTTATTGGCCATATGAAGAGATATTACAAACTATAGGGGCCTGCACTTGCAGGAAGGCTCACAGCCTAGAGCACACTGCTCAATCACAAAAGGAGCCTCACTGACTACATACAAATCCAGACTATAATCCGAAGAAATGATTGAACTGCAAAGATAGCATCTTTTATGCCTAAATACAGTTTTAGTTAAGCTCTATTGTTTTCGGTCTAAAACCCTAAACCCTTTACTGAAATACCTCTTACATAAATATCCTCACATACATGATCTCTCTCATATGTTTCACAACTCCTTTAAATTCCATAACATTACACACTTCCTATAATATTTCAAAATGATCTAATCAACTGACTATTGGTATTTTGGTATGGTTTTGTCATTGATGTCAACACCTACTAAAACACTAGCACTTTGGAGATCCAGTAGCATTCACCGACAAGCAAGTAACTATTGCACAGTTACTGGTATATGGTTTACCAGCAGGATATAATGATCACCGACACTTGGAATGATATGGAAGACACTTGGTAATATCAAAGACATCATGTGGACATCTTATCTTAATAAATTAATCATTGATATATTCATATTTGCATATTTGCTTTTACCGGCAAATAGGTCTAGGGTTACACCAACAAGTTTATCTTTTACAGATCAACATGGCACACTATGGAGATGATTAATTATTGTTGTAAATGCATTAAACTAACATGTTCAATCGGTTATTGCATCGAATATTATATTGTTTGTAAAATGTTTTTTATTGTAATATCTTGTAGAGTCGACCTACTAAAATTGGTCTTAGGTTATGGTATAAATGTAAGATCTTATTTGTAAGATCAAGTATGGAATGCAAAAAGAATTGTGTGAAGGTATATGTGAGATTAAGTAGTGCAATACATGCAGACATCATTTGAAGGTGAAGCTAGGTTTTTGTAAAAGCATATCAGCATTGCACCGGTACTAAATCTAGCATATGAAGATGCTATTTTGTGCAGTACATTCTTATTGGATTTAACCATCCAACTGTAGTCAGTGTGACTCCCATTTTGTGATTGAGTAGTGAGCTCTAGGTTGTTGGCCTTTCTGCATGTGTAGACCCCATTTAAGTACACTTACTATCTACAGTAGTATCATCTGATTGTGGGTAAGGTTTCCCACCATGGTTTTTCCCCTTATAGGGTTTCCACGTACAAATATTGGTGTTATGTGTTGTGGATGACTTTGTGTTTATGTTTCATGCATTAATCTTTACCGGTATAGTAATTATCTGTTAAAACTGTCTACCGACATACTTACCTGGTTTACCAGTATTAAGCATTAAGTTGGTTAAGTTGTTTTTGGTTTGAATTTATTAGACAACTGATTCACCCCACCCCCCCCCCCCCTCTTAGTTGTCTCTAGGACCTAACACTGACCTATATACCCTTTACAATTTATCATACCTTATGTTGGCTTAGAAAGATAATTACAATATGAATATACATGTTGGCTAGTTAACATAAATACATGACTATCAAAAATAATTGTCGATGCCAGATCCAAAAGATGTCGGCCTCCAATACCGATAACCTGATTCTAAACCATGTCATCCTGTATTGCCGGTAACCAAAGAAATCTATCCAACCTATAAGTGCCGGTGAAGTGCCTGCTGGTACATAATTGAACTAAAATATGATGCTGGAACAAGTTGCCATGTTGCCATCAATGACAACATATTGAAACCAACCAATTGAGTGTCAATTGCCAACAATCTCCCACTTTGGCATTGATGGAAACACTCATGTGAAAAATGGTCATGGTTCCAACTGTCGGTTTCACTTGAGCTTGCTCCACCCTAAGCTGAATATCCATCAATACAAAATACTCCATACCTCCATAATTTTCACCTATACTTCCTCTAATGTATAAAACTCCCTTTTTCTTTTTCACATCTATATCACTCCCCCTTTGATGTCAATGTCATCAAAAATACCAAAAAGTACCAAAAATCAGGATGAAGAATGAAAGATTGTACAATGAATATGTCCCAAAATACCTTACCAAAGCTTAATGTATTTGAAAATATCTAGATAGGCCTTCTCCAATAGCTCAAGATAGGTATCCCAACCAGATTTCAAAGTGCCAGAAATAGATACAAGTCCATTAATCATATGGGAAAATGACTCTTTCCCATTAAGCTTTGTCGATGTGGGCTTACCAACCAGATCTATACACTCCTTCTTATGTACACTTAATGAATCCAACCGGGGACTCACCAAACCTCTAAGACTTCTGACTCTTCTTATGATTTTGTCTTTTTCCCTCTCAAGAGGAAAAACTTGGGCTTCCAAAACCAAAATCTGACCATCAATGGATGTAATCAATGAATTCAATCCATCAAAAGAATTTGCTATACTTGCAATCTCCTCCTGAATATCCTTAATCTTTTTATTTGTCTCAGGTATGAGAAAACCTATATTACAACATACTATATAGATATTAGTACACTGCCTCAATGCATTATCTGTCAATTTCAACTTTTCATTAATCTTCTTCCTCTCAGACTCAATCACTTGATCAAATGTATCTCTTTTTGCTTGTGCTAACCTCTCCAGTGCTTGTTGATTTGATATCTGCTACAAGGATTGAAAATCATTTGAAATGTGTTCAGTGATTAGCTTAAGCTTGTTGGATGGGATTGCTTCTCTGTCAAATTTAGACTCTGGGATAAGTCTATGCAAAATAGTGATAGACTGATCAATAACACCTTTATCCATAGATCCTTCCTTCATCATTTTCTCTGCAGCCATCATCATGAATTTAGTAGAACTCATCTTGGTTATGCTTTTCTTTTCAACTTGGGAGGTGTCAATTGACAACAATGATGAACTCACTACCGGTTCCCTGTCAGATTCCTCTTTCTTCTCCTCTGATGATTTAACCTTTATAACTTCCTCACTTGCACCAGTGGCTTCACCACTTGGTGCAATCTCGATAACTACTAGTTCCTCTCTAGGAACTATAACCTCATCCTATACATTTGTATCTGGAGGAGTATTGTCCTCAACATTAGTAACCTATTCATTATTAGTCTTTACACTTTTTGTATCTACCAGTATCTCAACATTTACCTATACATTTGTATCTATCGAGGGCTCAATTTCGACTATCTTAATGTTTTTCAAAATTGAGGGTGAAGTACCCATAATACAAACCCTTCCCTTCAACTAGGATGTTTGCAGTATCTGTCTTAGATTTTGGTGAAGTATAAAAACCATGGTTCTCTTCAAATAACTTAACCTATGCCTTATGGGTTTCCTTGATTATCTCATTGACCCTTCCTAACATAAGACTAATTATTCTATGCTTGTTTTTAAAGATTTTCCTATCTGCAACTTCAAGTGTCTTATCCATCTCCTCTAGAGAAATAGAAACACAAACAGATAACAACTCTTGAATCTTTATATGCTTGTCCTCTTGCATTGTTGATAGTCCTCTAGCATCTAACATATCATACAACTGTGTCGATATTTGGTCTTCAATTTCTAATAGGGCTTTCTTATAAATATTCAAATATAACAAAATTGCTTCCTCTACTTCTCTTTATTCATCAT
The DNA here is from genome assembly GCF_030272615.1 of Cryptomeria japonica. Lineage (NCBI taxonomy): Eukaryota > Viridiplantae > Streptophyta > Pinopsida > Cupressales > Cupressaceae > Cryptomeria > Cryptomeria japonica. Next base: position 555,662,307 of record NC_081414.1, on the reverse strand, counting down.
CATCTAAATTTTCATAATAAAATTGTACATTCTTTAACATACCATCTTTAGTAATTTCATCAACTAACTCTGCACAAGTCTTTGGTAGAATGATAGTTGCATTACCAGATTCAATTGCCAGATCAATGTCATGCTTTTTCTTTCTCCTTCCAGTACCGGATGGGAGTGAAGGTGTTTCTTTAGGTGCTCTTCTTTGTGCCAGTACCCTGATAGTAACTTTCCTAACTGGATACTTCTTAGCCTCTATCTTAGTTTCTTCAGTTTACTTCCTTATTACCCTTTTGAATGCTAGGGGTGTGTCATCTTGAGATGCAAATTTTATTGCAATAGGCTCAATGAATATTTTTGGTTCTTTTCTCTTCCTTCCTTTCTCCGGGACAACATCAATCAATGCTTTGATGTCTTGTGAAACCTTTTCAACAAACTTACTTGCCTTACCTTCCTATTTCTCTCTCTTCTTCTGGTTGAGCTCAAATTCAACCTCTTGTGTCTTCTTCTTAGCAGTGCTAAAGGTTTTTACAGTTTCATCTACTGGTGCATCAATTAGCATTTGTGCATAAACATCAAGAATTTGAACATCAACTTCATAACCCATTTCCTCAATCCAAATCTTTCAGGGTTTTACAGCTTCCATCAAAGTTTCATCTTTCTTGACCATGAAGCATATGTCAGTTCAATATTGTTGGCAATTGACACTCGTTGGATTCATTTTGTTGTCATTGATGGAAACAAGATTTGATGGAAGTCACGAATCAACACTAGAAGGTATAAACTGGTAGATACCAGCATTAGAAGCATTCAGGCCTACACCAAAACTGACACCGACATCAATACTTCAAGGAAACTGACATCAAGGAAGATTTATTTAGTAAATCATTTTATAATTATTGTTGAGGCGGACATTGAATATCTTTTGTAAATGCATTGTAAGCTGACATAAGGAATATTATGTGTAAAAGGTATATAAGTCAGTCTGCTAGGTCAATTTAATATATGAGGAGATAATAGTATTATGATGGAATAGAGATAGACATATATAGGTATAGCAGAACTATGAGATGCGAAATATATGTATGGAGATCATTTTTGTATGAGAACATTATATCATGCAATGATCTATAGATAGCTTGGAAAGCATTCTTGGAGGAGAAGTAATACCGGTAATAGTTCAAGTTTGTGAACTGGTACAGAGTAGAACCAGAATTGGAACTCTTTCTGGCATACAAGATGCATTCTTGAGTTCATTTTTCAGTAATTCACTTTGGTAGAAAGCTTGTAGTCAATGAGGCTCTTTAGTGATGAGCAGTATGTTCTAGGCAGTGAGCCTTCCTGCAAGTGTCGGCCCCTATTTTATGTAATATCTTTTCATATGGCCAGTGAACAGATATTGTGGGTCACAAATCCCACCATGGTTTTTCCTCATTGAGGTTTTCCACGTATAAATTTTGTGTGTTATGGTGTTCATTTATGTGGATGGTTTATTTGCTTCCTTTTATATGCTTATTTGTTTACCAATACATACATGCATGGTTTAGAAAGAACAATTGTTGATTCTGGTAGAACAATGATTCACCCCTCCCTCTCAGTGTTGTCAGATCCCAACAATTGGTATCAGAGCTTGGTACCTTGGAAGAAGTTTAACAGCTTGAGGAAGATCCAGAAACTAGAATCTTTGAACATGGATATGGAGAGGCAACTTGAGATTGCTCTTGAGGATTATGATGCTAAAAGGATGAAGAACTTGAAATTGCAAGAATAATTGAATTCTACAAATGAATTCATTCTTATCCTACAAGAAAGGTTATCATTTGCAACAACCGGATGATTAGGAGAAGAATTCTCTTAAGGAACAATGTCAGAAACTAAGTCAAGAAAACATGCTCATGAAGAATGGAATGCAAGATCTGACCACGAGGTTATTAAAAGATATTGAGGATGGAAAAAAGAAGGAAGATAATCTTGTTTTATCTATGAAGAACAAGTTTGATGAATCTGGAAGATTGACTCATGAGAATAATCTGTTGAGGACTGATTTGGCACACTCCTGGAATAATGAACAAGAACTTGAAAGACAAGTAACTACTCTGAGAGATGACTTGACTACTACAAGTGAGTATAAAGAAAAGTTTAGGATTAGTGTTGCACTATTGGATGACTTACTGAAAAGACAAAGACAGATTGATGATTCTAGAGGACTTGGATTTGTACAAGATGAAAGCTCTAGTAGTGCTAATGAAGATCAGACAATCGATATGCAAAACTCATCAGAACAAAGGAAACTGGTAAGGCAATATAATGCTTATAAATTCAATGGTAGATGTTTTGTTTGCAATAAATTTGGGAATATGGAAAAACAATGTAGAAATAATGCAAATCAAAACTACAATTCTGTTCTCGGTTAGTGCACAAACTGCAAGAAATATGGTCATAGAACATAAGATTATAGAATGAATGTTAAATGTCATGTATGTGGAAAGTTTGGAAATTTTGATAATAATTGTAGATCAAGAAATAATAATACTGAATATGTCAAAGCAATTCAGAAGAATAATGTTACATGCTATGCATGCAACAAAATAGGTCATATTGCTAAGTATTGCAGAAGCAAGACTCAACCGGTTAATAATGAGAAAGGAAAGCAAAAGGTAGATGGAATACAAAAAGATCACACCAAGAGATAGGTTAGAAAATATGAAGAACAAAGTGGAGATGGATCTATACCGGCAAATCCACCGATAGAACAAGGTATTCCTCCACCGATAGGAAATTCCACTGGTAACTAAGGCATAAACCTTAGGGGTTGGTAAAGTCACTGCTAAATTTTGCATATTACCCCAGAAGAGATCTAAGGAGATTTAGAGAAATGTGTTCATCATCGATGAAGGTTACCCCGACACATAACTGTGAAACCGACATCTGTAGGGTTGTTGGTGAAGCATTAATTACAAAATGTTAGGGTTTTATTCACTGATAAAAAAGGGTAAGTGAATTCATTTTCACTCATTGAGCATTCAAGCATTCAGAGTGAAGTTAAGGAAAATTAAGAGCGAGCAAAGCATTGAGAAAGGATTTAAAGCAATTATCTAAAGCACTCAATCATCCACCAACATTCACTCTATGGTATTTTTTGACATGGCATCTAGATCATCAACACCTACTTTTATTACAAATCCCATAGTTGTTGAATTCAAGGATAGGTTAAGGCCAGTCTTTAAGGAGGTTCCCAAAATTGCCAAGAAGGAAGACTCTACGGGAGCATTTTCTAGGGTTCCTGATAGAGTGAAGTATGTTGAAGATGTGAGGGCATACATTCACTGCACTCTTGAGGATTTGGGCACTGAAGATATTAAAATCATGTATCAATCAGTGATACTAGGAGACACTAGAAAGATCAAACTAGAATTCAAGGCAATTGAGGATCTAGGATTAATCGATATTCTGTACATACTGGAATTCAAGGATGAGGTGATCAGATACGTTCTGAGAAGGGTTCAAAATGAATTCATTTGGTTAGACAAACCCTATATGATCATGAAAGAGGCAATTCAGGCTGTCACTAGCTTACCTAGGGTCGGACAAGAACTTGGTAAGAAAACTTCCAACACAGAGGTCAAAAAGCTCACTCATGCTACATCCAATAGCAGATCAATAAGGATAAACAAAATAACCAACATGGACATAAAGTTTGCAAGCATGATCATATGATATAAGGTAACTCAATCCAAATGATTGAATTCAGTTTCAAGTTCATGCATTCATACCACATATCAAATGCTAAGGAATAATGTGAAGTATGACTTATGTTAATGGATGAGGAGTGAATTGATGCTAAAACTTACAAAGATCAAAGGAACCAAGAAAGACACCTTCAGATATGGAAACTTAATTGTGTGTTTAATGCTTTACTTTCTGAATGAGCTACCTGGTTTAGGAAATAAGCAATGGGCTCATGACATACCGATAGGTATACAGATCAAGATGGATATCACTGGTCTTGGTATCGGCAAAGATGAGAAACTTTGGGGGTATTTTAAGACTTTCCATGAAAACATGAGGAAAAGGGAGATAATTTCAAAGAATATTGTGGAGAAGTATTCCACTGACATATGTTTCATGGTGAAAACTGATGAAACTCTCATGGAAGTAGTTGAACCTAGGCAAATCTAGATTACTGGGCTTGGATATGAGGTAGATGATAAAATTTTTGAGCTTTATGCAAATATGTTGTTAGATGCCCCATTAGATGATAAGACAAAACACTTTGGTACAACAGGAGAGAAGGCTCTTGAAGTAAAAACAAGTTTTAATAGGAAGAGAAGAAAAAAGAAAATAGAGAATATGTCTGCATATGTACAAGATGTGTTGCATAAGATAGACACTCAGTTGGGCTCTAAATCTAAATAGGCAGTCAAACCGGCAGAGCTTGCTACTAAAGAAGTGAAGAAGCCACAAGTTCACATTTCCCCTATCACTTATGATTTTGATCCTGAGGATAATGAACCTCTGGCTTTCAGAAGGGTGCAAAGGAAGAATGTGGTTAAACCACCAATAGAGAAATAGAAGGAAGAACCTAGGAGGAGACTTGTCAGAAAGGCAACTCAGCCTACTGCACCTCTGCCACCGGTAAGGAAGCCTACGTAGAAGAGGAAACTAGTCACACTGGCAACCACAAGCAAAAAGAAGAAGGGTGATGATACTGAAATTGGTAAGACAACAATGACCTGTGCTAAAATTATTGATGAAGTTACAAAAGATGGAATATTAAAGAATATATCAAAGTATTATGAAGATTTTGAAGAAAATGAGAAAAATGAGTTAGAAGAGACTATTTTATTGTATATAGACATCTATAAGAAATCCTTAGTTGAAATTTTGAAGGAGATACCTTTATCCTTGTATAATAAACTTGAGTCTAGAAGACTTGATGCTATCAAGAGGGATAGGGAAATCAAGGAAGTTGCACTTTTGGAACAATGTGGTACTATAAATTATGAAGAGATGAAAAGACATATAGATGCTGCTAATAGGACAATTTTTTAGTGGTAAAAACTGGCAAATAAGCCTTATGATGGGAAGAGTAAATGAGGTGATAAATGAGACAATGGATGGACAAAATTCTTTCTGAAAAACCCACTTTCTCACATCACAAGAAGAATTTGCAAAGGCAACATCCCCCACCATTCTTGACAAATCAAAAGGAAAGGGTGTTTTGGGCAGTTTAACTCTAGTTTTGACACAACCACAACCGACAATTAAAGAGAGTGTACAGTCTGTACTGGCACAAACCAATTTTGAGCAAGAGAATGTACAAGGTACTAAAAACATTATGGATGATACTCCACCGATAGTAATAGATACTACACCAAGTGGCAAAGTCATCGATGCAATAGAGGTTGAGATGGACAAGGTAAAATCAACTGAGTCCATACCGGTAGGTAAAATTGATTTCCCAACAAGAGTTTTGGCAATTGACACTTCTCAAGTTGATAAGAAATTAGTCTCTGAGTTAACTCAAATAGAATTAATGATGATGACCACTTAGAAATTGCTAAAGGAAGGAATTGTAGACAAAGGGTTAGTTGATCAATCAGTCTCTATAATACATAGAATAATGCCTGACTATTAGATTGAGGAAGGAGCATGCCCTTCCGGTAAGCTCAATATTTTAACAGAGCACATATCAAACAATTATTAATCCTTGAGACAAATTGCAGACTGACAAGCTTTGGACAATTTCTTTGTAGCTAAAAGAGCAGCTTTTGATCAACTCATAGGAACTGGTAAGAAGAAAATAGAAGACAAGCTTATTCCCATTAAAATTTGCTTAAAACAATGTACTAATATTTATAGAGTATGTTGTAATTTGGGAAATCTTACAGCCAATGTAGATAGAAAATTAAAAGAGTTATATGACAAAATGGCTAATATTGCTAACTCTTTTGATGGACTGACTGCACTAACTACATCTGTTGATGGAAAAAATTTATCCTTGGAGAACCAAGTCTTTTCTTTTGAGAAGGAGAAAGATGAAATAATAAGAAGAGCAAGAAATTTAAGAGGATTGGTAAGCCCTAGACTTGATTCATTGGGTGTTCACAAGAAACAATGCATGGATATGCTAGCAAAACCCACACCGGTAGATACCCAGGGGAAGGAACCATTTGCCCACCTACTCAATGGACTTGCATTAGTATCTGATACTTTCAAATCAGGCTGGGACACATATCTTCAGTTGCTACAAAAGGTATACCCAAAAATCTTGAAGATGACTAAGCTCGAGTGACACTAACAGTATTCTTTCATTCTTTTATTCTTTCACCAGTCTTTGGCATTAATGTCAAAGGGGGAGTATGTACATATGTGAAAAATATCAAGAAAATATTATCAGATGGTGTATATGGAGTGTATTTCTCAGGGGGAGCACACCAACAGGAAATCCATTTTTCACATGAGTAGTCCTGAATGCTTCTAATGTCGGTATCTGCTAGTATATGCCTTCTAGTATCAGTTTGTGACTTCCATCAAATCTTGTTGCCATCAATGACAACAAAATGAATCCAATGAGTGTTAGTTGCCAACAATCCTAGCATACTATATTTAGTCTATGATTTAACTAAAATGATAAAGAAAGTAATCTAAGCATGCATATTTAGTCTAATTCCTGATCTAAAAGAGGCTAAATGATGAGCATAAAGATGATGAAAAAGCTTGAAAGTATTTGAGCATAAGTATAATGCTTCAAATTTGAAAGATGATCATTGAGAATGGAGGAATGAGAGCTCTATTTATAGCATAAACAGGGCAATGGATGGTCAAGATTGAATGGTTTAATCAAGGGCCAGGTTTGAAAGTTGGGGATCCATGTGCACAATTTGTACCAATGAAATGGTGACAAGTGTCAACATAGGATTGGGTTGAGAGAAGAGGTTGGAGGCATTAAAGGCCTGAGAAGACCTCATGGTTATCTAAAGGCTAAGGGTCAAGTCTAAGTTAGGATTACCCACTGGATTAAGAGTTAATCCAAGGATAAACCTTTGTGCAAATGATTAAGAGATAATCATGGTCAAAGCATTAATGGCCTGATGAGACCTTTGGGTTGGATAGAGGTTGAGTCAAAACAAATGTTTTAACCATGTGGGAGGGTTTGAATTAACCATTAATGGTTATTGGAGACTTTGGGGATTAAGTGGTTAAAGGTTGGAAGCCTTTAATGGTTTTCAAAGACTTTAAGGGTTTTAGTGGTTGAAGGTTGAAAACCTTCAATGGTTATCAAAGACTTTAAGGTTTTTGAGAAGTGACTTCCCTTTTCTTAGGGATGTGACAAAGTTTAGAGGAGGGTTAGGTTAATTAGAAGCAATTAGAAGATTCTAGAAGGGATTAGAAAGGGGTTTGGGATTTTGCAAGTGGATGGAGGGATAATAGGATTTGATTGAATTAAATGTTTTAATTCAATTTGGTTGCCATTTGGGGAAATTAAATAAATTAGATTTATTCAATTTAGGATAACTATTTAATTGATTTTGAATTTAATTAAAAGTGGATAGGAGGATTTATTTGAATAAAATGATTTATTCATTAAATGGATATAGTGAATTTTATTTAAATAAATTGAGTAATTTACTTAATAAAATAGAAGAATGTGGACAATTTAATTAAATAGAGAAATGAACATAAAATATTCATTTAGGAATATGGTCATTTTTATATGTCTACAGATCTATATATAGCTTGGAAAGCATTCTTGGAGGAGAAGTAATACCAGTAATAGTTCAAGTTTGTGAACCGGTACAGAGAAAAATCAGAATCAGAACTCTATCTAGCATAGCAGATGCATTCTTGAGTTCATTTTTCAGTAATTCACTTTGGTAGAAAGCTTGTAGTTAGTGAGGCTCTTTAGTGATGAGTAGTATGCTCTAGGCAGTGTGCCTTTTTGCAAGTGTAGGCCCCTATTTTATGTAATATATTTTCATATGGCTAGTGAATTGATATTGTGGGTCACAAATCCCACCGTGGTTTTTCCTCATTGAGTTTTTCCACATATAAATTTTGTGTGTTATGTTGTTCATTTATGTGGATGGTTTATTTGCTTCTTGTTATATGCTTATTTGTTTACCAGTACATGCATGCATGGTTTAGAAAGTTTACAATTGTTGATTTCGGGAGAACATTGATTCACCCCCTCTCTTAGTGTTCTCAAATCCCAACAAATACTTCTCAACAATGTGCTTGGGATCCCTCATCCTAGAATTCATAGCCTTTTGAAATGCTTTAAAATAACCCCACACTTTTACATCTCTCTGACTACCCAATGTAGCAATTGACTGTTTTAGTTGCCTCCCTACCGGATTTCGAATGCCCATTTTCTCCTCCCAAAACCAGGAGTCTCATTCATGAAAATACCATTAAACAAACAATTAGGTTACCATACCAGAATGTTCCTTTATTTTCTCCTTTAATCTTTCCTAGGTTTATCAATAGTTCATCCAACATCCAACCACATAGATCCAACTTCTCATTATCCCTCATCATTTTATGAGCTGCATAAATGGAGGACCTAGAAATAGAATTCAGTCAGTTTGATTGAGTTACCTTGTCACCAATGACCATGATATTGAATCTAATATCTATGTCAGTGATAGTACTGATCCTCATTGATCGCTTGTCTGATGTTGCGTTGGTAATCTTGTTAACCTGATCTTTTAAAATTTTAGTCTTTGGACGTTGTCCAACCTATGGTAAACTGGTGATTGCCTTGATGGACTTCTTCATGATCTTATACATTCTATCTAACATGATAAAATCTCCTTACACTCTTCTCAAAACATACCTAACAATTTCATCCTCAAATTCTAGAATGTCGATAAACCCTAAATCCATAATATGTTGGTATTTAGGCTTAATCTTTCCAAAATCTCCCATTAGCTCATTCATGTACATGCTCTTAATATCAGTCATTCCCAAATCCTCAATATTATAGTGAATGTAGGCTCTTACATCTTCAACATACACAACTCCTTCCGAAACACGAGAAAAAGTGCCAACCAAATCATCCAGGGTAGCAACATGTAGATATCGCTTGAAAATCAGCCTGGGACATTCCTTGACCTCAACAATAGTCAGATTTGCAAAAAATATAGGTATAGATGATGATCCCACTTCCATGATTTGCTACTAGTGAAAGACCCTAAAGATCTCTTCCAATGGCTAGTGAAATCGCTCAAGATGATATCGATTACACTGATTTGCATTAGACTTCCTCTGAATTGCTCTGAATTGCTTTGAATGCAAAGTGATCATAAATGAAGTGAATTTGACCTTTTATCCTCCAAGAAAAACTCTAATCTTTCATTGACATTAATGACTTCCGATGAAAGATACCAGATCTTGATCAAACATCTCCATTCTAGATAAACATCTCCAATGTCTAGAACATCTTCCAGAACCTCTTCCCGAGGCATATGTGACATCTTCATGAGTTTTGCCTACCCCTAAGGCATCTGCCTTAGTTTTTGGATGAGCTTCCTACTGGTGCAGGAGCAACCTCCTCTGTTGGTTGAGTAACTAGAGAATTCCCATCTACAGATTGATCTTCTAACTTCCTAACCCATCTCTAGGTATGATCTTGCTGGATTTCATTAACCTTTTCTTTCCCTTTCTCATTTGATCCTCCATTACCAACCGATGGATTTCTGCTTCTACAGAATTTAGCAGTATGTCCAACCTTATTACATACATAACATGTAACATTGTTCTTTTGAATTTCTTTGCTAAAACCAGTATAATTGCTAGACCTGTACTGATTAGCCATATGTCCAAATTTTCCACATGCATAACATGTAACATTCATTTTGCAATCTTTTGTCTTATGTCCATACTTATTACATTTAGAACATTGATCGGGAGTAGAATCAAGGTTTTGATTTGCTCTATTTCTACATTGCCTAGCCATGTGATAAAATTTATTACAAACAAAGAATCTACCATTAAATTTATAAGCATTAAACTACCTTACCGATGCCTTATGGTTTTGATCTTCATTTGCAATACCGGAACTCTGTCCTTGTTCAAACCCAAGTCCACTGGAATCTCCATTCTACCTTTGTCTCTTCAATAACTCATCTAGCTATGTTGAACTAATCTTGAATTTTTCTTTATACTAACTTGCAATAGTCAGATCATCTCTCAGAATTATCATTTGTCTCTCAAGTTCTTGTTCATTACTCTAGGATTGTACTAAATCAGTTCTCAATATATCATTCTCATGAACCAACCTACCACATTCTTCAAATTTGTTCTTCAAAGATACAACAAGATTTTTTTCCTTTTTCTTCTAGTCTTCAATCTCCTTAGATATTATCATAGTTATAGCTTGCATTTCATTTCTCATGACTATGTTCTCTTGACTTAGCTTCTGACATTGTTCCTTAAGTTCATATTTCTCTTCATCATCCTTATTCTACAAAAGTTCCTTCTTCCTAGCTTGAACAGATGACAGGCTCTTCTGTAGGACAAGAATGAATTCTTGAGCAGAATTTAATTCATCTTGTAACTTCAAGTTCTTCATCCTTTCAGCATCATAATCTTCAAGTGCTACCTCAAGTTGCTTTTCCAAACTCATATCCATGGATTCCAAATTCAAGATCTTCCTCAAGCTATTAAAATTCCTCTGAAACACAAGGCTTTGATACCAATTGTTGGAATCCAAGAACACTGAGAGGGAGGGGTGAATCAATGTTCTACTAGGATGACTATTTTTTACCTTATTAAAACATGCATACACCAACCAGTATACCAGTACATATAGAATTGAAAGAAGTAAAGAAACCAATAAGCCAATCACATAAATGAATACCATAACATAGAGAATTATACATGGAAAACCTCAAAGAGGAAAAACCACGATGGGATTTGTGACCCACAATATCAATTCACTAGCCATATGAAGAGATATTACAAAATATAGGGCCCTACACTTGCAGGAAGGCTTACATCCTAGAGAACACTACTCAATAATAGAAGAATCCTCACTGACTACATACAAATCTAGACTACAATTTGGAGAAATGATTGAACTGCAAAGATAACATCTTCTATGCCTAAATACAGTTCTGTTTAAGCTTTGTCTATTCCGGTCTAAAACCCTAAACCCTTTATCGGAATACCCCTTACATAAATATCCTCACATACATGATCTCTCTCATAAGTTTCGCATCTCCTTTACATTCCATAACCTTACACACTTTCCTATGATATTTCAAAATGATCTAATCAATTGACCTATAAACCCTTTACAATTTATCATTCCTTATGTCGGCTTACAAAGATAATTACAATATGAATATACATGTTGGCTAGTTAACATAAATACATGAATATAAAAAATAATTTCCCATGTCGGCCTCCAATACCGATAATCTGATTCTAAACCATGTTAGCCTATATTATCGGTAACCAAAGAAATCTATCCAACCTATCAATGCCAGTATATTGTATGTGAAGTGCTTGTCGGTACACAAGTGAACTAAAATATGAAGTCAGAACAAGTTGCCATATTGCCATCAATGACAACATATTGAAACCAACCAATTGAGTGTCAATTTCCAACACATCCTTGACCTTGATTGTTCATTCTTGAAGATACAAAATTTGTGTCTCTTTTTTATGACTCCCCACTGGTAGAACATTGTCCAACCTCATATTCTAAGCTCGTACTATACTTGTTTTTCTTCTTCTTTCTCAACATATCATTTAATGCATTGGTGTTGCTCTCACATTTCATCCTCAACTTGAGATATTCCTTTCAACTCTCAAGTTCTTCCTTGAGATTTGCCACTTCATCTTCTAGCTTCTGACATTCATTTTCTTTAGTATCCAACTCTAATTTTATTACATCACTTTTCTCCTTAGCCTCTTCAACTTTTGACACTCTTTTTCTCTGGCTTCCAATTTCGATTTTATTACTTCACTCATCCTCTTAGCTTGTTCTAACTCAGTTGCCAGAGCAAGATTATTCTAATTAGCTTCTTCAAGGCTTTTGCTCAGTTGATTTTGTTCCTCTATGGCTGACTTCATGAATATTTTTATATTCCTTCCTTACCTTATCTAATTCTTGCAGGACACATATTATTTCACCTTCAAGGTCAACTTTAGCATCAACATTTTCTTCACCTTCTTCATCATTGCCAAATACATCCTGCTTTCTGGATTAATTTCCACTATCACACCTTGATGTTTTCTTTTGATTCTAGATCTCTTGTGCCATGAATAGATGAGTTTCCCTTTCATTTTTATATCAACTACTAACTGATCTTCTTTTATCATCTGTACATTTTATTGATCCTTTTTTCTTCTTTCTTCCATAATCTGATTTAGCAGTCCAAGGCTCTTCTCCATATATTTTCTTCAGCCTATCCCATATGTCCTTTGCAGACTTACGTTTCTTGACCTTCAAAGACTCTATATTAAACAACCCACTAAGAATAACATTTTTGGCTTCAACATTGCACTCATATTTTTTTCTAGCATCTGAATCAGTAGGAGGAATGGTAGGGATAGTATATCCATTCTTAACTCTCATCTAGACATCATAGCCTAAGGTGGACAAATGGACTTCCATTCTTGAGATCCAAATGACATAGTTTGTGCCATAAAACATTGGTGTAGGGAAAGACACATATCTAGACATTGTGTTCACAAACCAGAACCTACCCAAGCTAGAGAAAGCTATCAATGAGGGAGCCTAGGGTTTTGATACAAATTGTTGGAACACAAATGGACCACTAAGAGGGGGGTGTGAATCAGTGGTAATTTAAAACTTGAACTTACTAAATAAAAAAATATTTCATAACAAAGGTCAAGCAACTATGAGAAAAGATATTAAACTAATCAACACACACATAAAAGGAAAACCCATAACATAAGATATACGAGGAAAAACCATGTGTTTGCAATTTGGAGGAATTGATTATGTGTTGCATTGATGTCAACACTAGCTTTTTTGGCTGTCTACTAGATTTTGGTAGAGTGGTTGGACTTTGATGATGATGAGGCGATTTGTCTCCAGTATATTCCAATTGGTGAAATTGGTTTGGTTCAGTCATTCATGTTATTCAGATGCGTGTCACATTCAGTTGGTTTGGGATATGGTGATCTGAAAGCTATCATATGTTCTAGTAAGCCTTTTGGTTACCAATAAGGGTTTTACCAGTAGTTCTTCATTGTGGTGTTGGCACAGTTTCTAGAAGGTTTTCAGGATGATGATGGTTATTATGTTCATATAATAGTTGATCGGTGGTATTTCAATTGGCTTATGGCGACCTATTTTAGGTCTAGTCTTATCCTGCAAGGTTATAGACCAGTTTATGTAATGTGCTGGTGGATGCTCCCGATGCGTTACTAGATTGGATATATTATTTGGTTAATGTTGTTTCAATATTAGGCTGACTTGATTTATCATTGATTTGCGGGTTTATGTAATGGATTTATTATATTATCTTTTAGGTGGTCAACCTAATTGTTTAGGTCCCAGGATTGATATAAATATGATGTAAGATCTCTTTGTAGATCGTGGTCATGGTTATGGGATTATCTATGTGTGAATAAAGTTGTAATCATATGAAAAAGGTTTGGTCAATCATAGATGATCGAATTGGGTTTGTGTAGGAGTTTTTAGACTCGACATTGAGCTTAGCCAGAACTATACCAAGGCATAGGAGATGATATTCTTGTAGTTCAATTTTATTTCTAGATTGTAGTTTGGATTTATTTTGTAGTCAGTGAGGCTCCTTTGTAATGAGCAGTGCACTCTAGGCTATTGGCCTTCTAGCATGTGTAGGCCCCTTATTGTAGAAGTATTATATGATTGTGAGTAGGCTTCCAACCATGGTTTTTCCCTTTACTGGGTTTTCCATGTATAAATCTTGGTGTTATGTGTTGTGGATGCACGACATTTGGTTTATGGTTTATATCTTTTTCTTAATTGATATATCTGCTATTCTAGTATTTGGTTTATGCATTTTGGTAAAAGATTTTGTGTGCTTAAAGTTTCATAATTTGTTAACAACTAATTCACCCCCCCCCCTCTTAGTTGTTCACCAGTTATCCTAACAATTGGTATCAAAGCTTGGTCCTCTCTATAGAAGCTTGACTGCTTGAGGAAGATCCTATGGTGAGCAATCATTCAACTTCAAATGCTTACCAGAAGGACAGTCCTAGGCTTGAAGGAACAAATTATAGGGTATGGAAGCTTCAGATGGAGACTCATCTAAGATGTCTTTGCAAGGAGATTTAGGAGATCACTAAGGAGGGATATACTCCTTATGATATGACATTTGGAAACTCTCCTCTTGTAGACTTGGATAAGAACATTGAAAATGGCTGTAGAGCTAGAGAATCCCTCTTGAGTGTCCTTTTAGATCAGCAGGTAATGGGATTAATAGATAAATCATCTGCAAAAGCTATATGGGATAAGTTGGAAACTCTGAATGAAGGTGACCCTATTGTTAAAATTGCTCAACTTGATAGTTACCAAGTAAGGTATGAAAACCTAAGAATGGAGGAAGATGAAAGAATTGCTGCTTTTATGGAAACAGTTAATGAAACTGTCTTAGGAATTCAATATTTTGGTGGATCTTTGAGCGAAGATGAGATTGTTTCTAAATTTTTGAGAGATTTTCCTTCAACTTACAAGATCAATTCTACTACAATTAATGAGCTGAGAACTATGTCTATCACTTATGTTAATAGGGATACTTTGGTTGGAAAGTTATCTTCTTTTGAGCTTGAAGAATTCGGACCTCAAGGAGTTGCAAAGATAGATTCTACATTCAAGGCATCTACATCATCAACCAGCAAGAGTGATTGGAAAGAATTATATGCGAAGGAACTAGAGGATATGAAGAAAGAGGATGAAGAGTTTGAGCATCTTGAAGCCCTATTTGCTAGAAGAGTACCTAAAGGTCTGATAGGAAGTAAGTATGAAGGAAAATCACCTTTCAAACATTTTGCATGTAATAAGATAGGTCATTTTGCATCTAGATGTCTTGAGAGGAATTCAAGATTTGAAAAGAAAGATAGAAGATCTTTTAGGCCTAACCATGAATATTAGAACAAGCATAAGTACAGGAGGAACAAAGCCAAATCATGCTACTATGCTAATAAGGAAGGTGTAACTGATGATTCTAATGATGAATCGACAAAAGATTTAGCTGGTGGATCCGGAAATGGAAAGGAATGGGTATTATTGGCTATCAAGGAAGATACTCCAGAACCTACCATTCATAATGAAGAGAAGGCCCTTCCTGCTAAGGTTGAAGACAAGGATGAGTGGGTAATAGATAGTGGATGTTCACATCATATGACTAGAGATAAAAGGAAGTTTCTATCTTTGCAAGAATTTGATGGCGGTCTTGTTAGATTTGGAGATGACAAAGCCTGCATGATTAGAGGAAGAGGAACTATATCATTGGATGGTGAGAATAAAACTGATAATGTTTATTATGTTGAAGATTTAAGGTATAATATTTTGAGTGTAGGATAGTTGGTGGATAAGGTATTTCAATTACAGTTCAAGGATGGAAAATGCAAAATCATTAACAGATCTGGATTGGAGATTGCAACTGGTACTCAAACTAGAGGTAACATATTTGATCTAAACTCTAGTGAGAAGACATGTTTGATTGCACATATTGATGAGATTTGGTTATGGCATAAGATGTTGTGTCATGTGAATTTTGATTACATTGTAAAGATCATTTCAATTAAGACAGTTAGAGATATACCTAAGATTGTAAAGCCTTTTAATCCAGTATGTAAGGAATGCCAAATGGGTAAGCAAGTCAGAACTTCTTTTAAGAGTATACAAGACAAATCTAATGACGTTCTTGATCTTATTCATACTGATTTGTGTGGTCCTCCTAAAATAAGAAGTTTTTAGCATGATAGATATTTCATGCTAATCATTGATGACTATTCTAGAATGATGTGGGTTACTTTTCTAAGGGAGAAATCTAAAGCCTTTAAAAAGTTTGGGATCTTCAAATCTATGGTTGAGAGTGAGTCATGATTGAAAATCAAATTCTTAATATCTGATCAGGGTGGTGAATTCACATCTGGTGAATTTAATAGTTATTGTGAGAAACATGGGATAAGGAGATAATTGTCTGCACCCCAGACACCTCAGCAGAATGGTGTTGTGGAAAGAAAGAATAAAACTATTATGGATGAATCTAGATCTATGATGATGGAAGCTAATTTGACTCATATGTATTGGATAGAAGCTGTGAGCATGATGATATACATATTCAAGAGAGTTCATATCAAAGGAGACACCGATAAGACACCTGATGAATTATGGTTTGGTCATACACCTACGGTTAAGTATTTTAGAATCTTTGGTAGCAAATGTTATATAAAAAGAGATGATTCCATTGGAAAGTTTGATCCTAGATGTGATGAAGGAATATTTCTTGGTTATTCTAATAAAAAAAAAGCATATAGATGTTATAACAAAAGATTGCAAAAAATTGTGGAGAGAGCTAATGTCAAGGTGGATGAGAAGAACAAAGATCAAATAAGAAATTATGAGAGAGAACCAGAAGTGGAGATGATTATAACTGAACTAGTAACACCTGTATGGAAACAAATTGTTGAACCGGTTACCTCGATAGTATCAAAATATTTAATAGTAAGAGAAGATCAAAGTAGGGATACAGAAAGTCAGAATACTCCTCAGTATGTAAGGTTGAATCATTTTAGAAGATTAGATCATTGGAGACAAGAGAAAAGGAGTAATGACAATAAGAAGGTTGGTAGCTGAAGAGGTATGTTTAATTTCTCAAATTGAACTAGCATTAGTAGATGAAGCATGTAAGGATTAATGTTGGATAAAAGCTATGGAAGAGGAATTGGATCAGATATAAAAGAAAAGCACATGGACTTTAGTTCCCCAACCTAAAAGTAAAATTTTTATTGGAACTAAAAGGGTCTTTATGAATAATTTGAATGAAGATGGAGAAGTTCTGAGGAACAAGGCTAGATTGGTCTGTAAAAGGTATTCTCTAGAGGAAGGAATTGATTATGATGAAACTTTTGTTGCGGTAGCTAGGATTGAAGCTGTGAGATTATTTATTACTTATGTTACCCATAAGTGTTGGCAATTGACACTCATTGGATTCATTTTGTTGTCATTGGTGGCAACAAGATATGATGGAAGTCATAAATCGGCACTAGGAGGCATATACCAGCATATACCGACTTTGGAGCATTCAGGGCTACACCGGCACCGACACCGGCATCAATACTTCTTTGGAAGCCGACATTAAGGAGGATTTACTTAAATCATTTTGTAATTAATATTGTCAAGGCCGACATTGATTATCTTTTGTAAATGTATTGTAAGCCGACATAAGGCATATCATTTGTAATAGGTATATAGGTCAGTTTGCTAGATTATTTTTGTAATGAAGGGAGATATATGAAATGTGCGGGTATAGGAGAATATAGCAGAACTGTATGATGCAAAATATATGTATGAAGATCATTTTGTATGCGAGTAGTATATCATGCAATGATATATAGATAGCTTGGAAAGGATTCTTGGAGGAGAAGAGATACCAGTAGTAGTTCAGAGTTTATGAACTAGTACAAACCAGAAACAGAACCAAAACTCTATTTGGCATAGCAGATGCATTCTTGAGTTTATTTTCAGTAATTTACTTTGGGAGAAAGCTTGTAGTTAGTGAGGCTCTTTAGTGATGAGCAGTATGATATAGGAAGTGTGCCTTCCTGTAAGTGTAGGCCCCTATTATATGTAATATCTTTTCATATGGCCAGTCAACTGATATTGTGGGTCACAAATCCCACTGTGGTTTTTCCTCATTGAGTTTTTACACATATAAACTCTATGTGTTATAGTGTTCATTTATGTGGATGGTTTATTTGCTTCTTGTTATATGTTTATTTGTTTACCGGTTTATATATGCATGGTCTAGAATGTTAAAAATTGTTCATTCTAGCACAACACTGATTCACCCCCCCTCTTAGTGTTCTTGGATCCCAAAAATTGGTATCAGAGCTTGGTACCTCGGAAGAAGTTTAATAACTTGAGGAAGATCCTAAAACTAGAATCTTTGAACATGGCTATGGAGAAGCAACTTGAGATGGCTCTTGAGGATTATGATGCTGAAAGGATGAAGAGCTTGAAATTGCAAGAAGAATTGAATTCTATAAATGAATTCATTCTTATCCTGCAAGAAAGGTTATCATTTTCTCAAGCCAAGAGAAAAGAACTTTTGCAACAACCAGATGATGAGGAGAAAAATGCTCTTAAAGAAAAATGTCAGAAACTAAGTCAAGCAAACATGCAATTGAAGAATGAAATGTAAGATCTGACTGTGAGGTTATCAAAAGATATTGAGGACAGAAAGAAGAAGAAAGATAATCTTTTTATATCTCCGAAGAACAAATTTGATGATTGTGGTAGATTGAATCATGAGAATAATTAGTTGAGAACTAATTTGGCACACTCTTGGAACAATGAACAAGAACCTGAAAGACAAGTAACCACTCTGAGAGATGATTTGACTACTGCAAGTGAGTATAAAGAAAGGTTTGTGATCAGTGTTGCACAATTGGATGACCTATTGAAAAGACAAAGGCAGGTTGATGATTCTAGAGGACTTGGATTTGTACAAGGTGAATGCTCCGGTATTGCAAATGAAGATGAGACAGCCGGTATGCAAGATTCATCAGAAGTGAGGAAACCGGTAAGAAAATATAATTCCTATAAATTCAATGGTAGATGATTTGTTTTTAATAAATTTGGGCATATGGCTAAACAATGTAGAAATAAGGCAAATCAAAACTATAATTCTGTTCTCGATCAATGCATAAACTACAAGAAATATTGTCATAGATAAGAAGATTGCAGAATGAATGTTAAATGTCATGCATGTGGAAAGTTTGGATATTTTGCTAATTATTGTAGGTCAATAAATGATATCGGATACATCAAAGCAATTCAGAAGAATAATGTTACATGTTATGAATGCAACAAAATAGGTCATATTGCTAAGTATTGCAGAAGCAAGAGTCAACCAGTTAATAATGATAAAGATAATGAGAAAGGAAAGCAGAAGGTAGATGAAATACAACAAGATCACACCAAGAGATGGGTTAGAAAATTTGAAGAATAAAGTGGAGATGGATCTATACCGGTAACTCCACCGATAGAACAGAGTATTCCTCCATCGATAGGAAATTCCACCAGTAATTGAGGCATAAACCTTAGGGGTTGGCAAAGTCATTGCTAAATTTTGCATATTACCCTGAAAGAGATCTAAGGAGATCTAGAAAAAGATTTGAAGAATTATGTTCATCATCGATGAAGGTTCACCCAACACATAACTGTGAAATTGACATCTGTAGGGTTGTTGGTGAAGCATTTATTATAGAAAATTAGGGTTTTATTCGCTAATAAAAGAGGGTAAGTGAATTCATTTTCACTCATCAAGCATTCAAGCATTCAAAGAAAAGTAAAGGCGAGTCAAGAGCGAGCATAAACATTATGAAAATATTTCGAACAGTTATCAAACTTCCACTGGCATTCACTTTCAGGTATTTTTTGACATGGCATCTGGATCTTCAGCTCCTACTTTTATTGAAAAGCCCACCATTTTCAAAGTCAAGGATAGGTTAAGGCGGGTATTTAAGGAGGTTCCCAAAATTGCTAAAAAGGAAGACTCTGCGAGAGCATTTTCTAGGGTTCCTAACAGTGTAATGTATGTCAAAGATATCAGGGTATACATTCATTGCATGCTTGAGGATTTGGGCACTGAAGACATCGAAAGCATGTATCAATCCATGATACTGGGAGACTCTAGAACCATCAAACTAGAATTCAAATCAATTGAGGATCTAGGGTTAACCAATATTCTATACATACCAAAATTCAAAGATGAATTTATCAAATACATTTTGAGCAGGGTTCAAAATGAATTTATTTGGCTAGATAGGCCTTACATGATCACAAAGGAGGCAATTCAAGTTGTCAATAGCTTACCCAAGGTTGGACAAGAACCTGGCAAGAAAATTTCCAACATAGAGGTTGAAAAAATCACTGGTGCTACACGTGATAGCATATCAATGAGGATAAGCACAATCACCGATATAGATATAAAGGTTGCAAGCACAATCATAGGTTACAAGGTAACTCAATCCAATTGATTGAATTTTTTTGCTAGTTCATGCATTCATGCTGCATATCAGATGCTAAGGAGTAATATGAAGTATGATTTATGTGAGTGGATGAGGAGTGAGTTGATGTTAAACCTTGGAAAGATCAAAGGAATCAAGAAAGGCACTTTTAGATATGGAAACTTGATTGTTTGTTTAATGCTTTACTTCCTAAATGAGCTACCTAGTCTAGGGAAGAAGCATTGGGCTCATGACATACCAGTAAGTATGCAGATCAAGGAAGCTATCACCGGTCTTGGTACCAGTAGAGATGAAAAAATTTGGGGGTATTTTAAGACTTTTCAAGAAAACATGAGGAAAAGGGAGATAATTTCAAAGAACATTGTGGAGAAGTATTCCACTAATATCTGTTTCATGGTAAAAACTGATGAAACTCAAATGGAAGCAGTTAAACCTAGGTAAATTTGGATTACTGAGCTTGGATATGAGGTGGATGATAGCATTTTTGAACTCTATGCAAATATGTTGTTAGATGCCCTATTAGATGATAAGATAGAACATTTTGGTATAGCAGGAGAGAAGGCTCTTGAAGTGAAAACCAGTTTTAATAGGAAGAGAAGAGAGAAGAAAAAAGAAAAGATGTTTGCATATGTACAAGATGTGATTTATAAGAAAGACACTCAGATGGGCTCCAAATCTAAATAGGTATCTAAACCGGCAGAGGTTGGTACTGCAAAAGTGAAGAAGCCACAAGTTCACATTTCCCCTATCACTTCAGGCTCTAATCCTGAGGATAATGAACCTCTGGCTTTCAGAAGGGTACAAAGGAAGAATGTTGTAAAACCACTGATAGAGAAGAAGAAGGCAGAGCCTAGGAGGAGACTTGTTAGAAAGAGAACTAAGCCTACTGCACCTCCCCCACTAGCAAGGAAGCCTATGAAAAAGAGGAAACCACTCACACTGGCAACCACAAGCAAAAAGAAGAAGGGTGGTGATACTGAAACCAGTAAGACCACAATGACTTGTGCTGAGATTATTGATGAAATTACAAAAGATAGAATATTGAAAAATATATTAAAGTATTATGAAGATTTAGAAGAGAATGGGAAAAATGAATTAGAAGAGGCTATTTTGTTGTATATAGACATTTATAAGAAAACCTTAATTGAAATTTTGAAGGAGATACCTTTATCCTTGTATAATAAACTTGAAGCTAGAAGACTTGATGCTGTCAAGAGAGATAGCGAGATCAAAGAAGTAGCACTTTTGGAATTGTGTGGTGCTCTAAATAATGAGGAAATGAAAAGATGTATAGACACTACAGTCTTTGATAGTAAATCCTGATAGATATGCCTTATGATGGGGAGAGTAAATGAGGTGGTAAATGAGACATGTAAGGGATGGACCAAATTATTTCAAAAAAACTCAAACTTTCTCACATCTCAAGAAGAATTTGCAAGGGCAACAACTTCCACCATTCCTAACAAATCAAAAGGGAAAGGTATTTTGGGCAGTTCTACTCCATTTTTGACACAACCGACAATAACTATAGACAATCAAAGACAACCAACAGCTAAGGAGAGTGTATAGTCTATACCAACACAGACCATTTGTGAGCAAGGCGATGTACAAGACACTGAAAATTCTGTGGATAATACTCCACCAACAGTAACTGATACTGCACCAAGTGGCGAAGCCACCAGTACAATAGAGGTTGAGATGGATAAGGTAAAATCCATTGAGTCCATACTAGTAGGTAAAACTAATTCCTCGGCAAAGGTTTTGGCAATTGACACTTCTTAGGTTGAGAAGAAATCAGTCTCTAAGTTGAGTCCAACTGAATTAATGATGATGGCTACTCAAAAATTACTGAGGGAAGGTACTATAGATAAAGGATTAATTTATCAATTGGTCTTTGTATTGCATAGATTATTACCTAACTGTTAGATTGAAGATGGGGAAAGCCCTTCCGGTAAGCTCAAGACTCTAACAGAGCACATATCCAACAATTTTCAATCTCTGAGGCAGATTGCAGATCGACAAGATTTGGACAATTTCACAGTAGCAAAAAGAACAACTTTTGATCATCTTATAAAAACAAGGAAGAAGAAAATTGAGGACAAACTTATCCCTATTGAGGTTTGTTTAAAACAATGTACAAATATCTACAGAGTGTGTTGTAACATAGAAAGTCTTATAGCTAATGTAGATAGCAAATTGAAGGAGTTATATGATAAGATGGCTAAAATTGCTAACTCTTTTGATGGATTGACTACACTAACCACATCTATTGATGGAAAAAATTTGTCCTTGGAGAACCAAATTTTTTCTTTTGAGAAGGAGAGAGATAAAATCATGAGAAGAGCAAGAAATCTAAGAGGATTGGTAAATCCTAGACTAGATTCATTGTGTGTTCACAAGAAAGAGTGCATGGATATGATAGCTAAACCCACACTAGCAGATATTCAAGAGAAGGAAACACTTTCCCACTTACTAAGTGGACTTGCAACCATTTCTAATACTTCCAAATCTGGCTAGGATACATATCTTCAGTTATTACAAAAGGCATACCCGAAAATCCTAAAGATGACTAAGCTCCAGTGAAACTAACAGTATTCTTTTATTCTTTCAATTCTTTTACCGACCTTTGGCATTAATGTCAAAGGGGAAGTATGTTCATATGTGAAAAATATAAGGGAAACACATTTCAGATGGAGTGTATTTCTCAGGGGGAGCATATTGGCAGGGAATCCATTTTTCTCATGAGTGTTGCCATAAATGCCAAAGGGGGATATTGTTGGAAATTGACACTCATTGGATTCATTTTGTTGTCATTGATGGCAACAAGATATGATGGAAGTCATAAACCGACACTAGGAGGCATATACCGGCAGATACTGACTTTGGAGCATTTAGGGCTACACTGGCACTGACATCAATACTTCTTTGGAAGCCAACATCAAGGAGGATTTACTTAAACCATTTTGTAAATATTATCAAGGCTAACATTGAATATATTTTGTAAATGTATTGCAAGCTGACATAAGGCATATCATTTGTAATAGGTATATAGGTCAGTTTGCTAGGTTATTTTTGCAATGAAGGGAGATATATGAAATGTGTGGATATAGGAGAATATAGAAGAACTGTATGATGCAAAATATATGTATGAAGATAATTGTGTATGTGAGTAGTATATCATGCAATGATCTATAGATAGCTTGGAAAGCATTCTTGGAGGAGAAGAGACACCGGTAGTAGTTCAAAGTTTATGAACCGATACAGAGCAAAACCAAAACCAGAACTCTATTTGGCATAGTAGATGCATTCTTGAGTTCATTTTTAGTAATTTACTTTGGCAGAAAGATTTTAGTTAGTGAGGCTCTTTAGTGATGAGCAGTATGCTCTAGGCAGTGTGCCTTCCTGCAAGTGCAGGGCCCTATTATATGTAATATCTTTTCATATGGCTAGTGAACTAATATTGTGGGTCACAAATCCCATCGTGGTTTTTCCTCATTGAGGTTTTTCATGTATAAAATCTGTGTGTTATGATGTTCATTTATGTGGATGGTTTATTTTCTTCTTGTTATATGCTTATTTATTTACCGGTTTATATATGCATGGTCTAGAAAGTTAAAAACTGTTCATTCCGATAGAACACTGATTCACCCCCCCTCTTAGTGTTCTTGGATCCCAATAATAAGAACTACAAGGTTTATCAGATGGATTTTAAGTGTGTATTTATGAATTGATATCTTGAGGAGGAAGTTTATATTGTGAAACCTTATGGTTTTTCACTTTCAAATGACAAAAACATGGTTTGCAGATTAAGGAAATCTTTATATGGTTTGAAGCAAGCCCCAAGAGCTTGGTATGCTAGATTGGACAAATATATTTTGAAACTTGGTTTCACTAAAGGTAATGCTAACAATAACTTGTATTATAAGATGAAATATTGGTTGTTGAGGTCTTTGTTGATGATATCATTTTTGGAGGTAAGGATAAGTTATGTATGGAATTCTTTGATAATATGAAGAATGTATTTGAGATGTCTATGATTGGAGAAATGATATTTTTCTTAGGTTTTTAGATTACTCAATCTGACAAAAGTATTTTCATCTTTCAAACTAAGTATGCTAGAGAGTTGTTGAAGAAATTTGGTATGGAAAATTTCAAACCGGTTGGTACCTGTATGGTTACTAGTGAGAAATTGACAAAGAAAGATGAATCAACTCCGATAAATCCTACAAGGTATAAGTCTATGATTGGAGGTTTTTTTATATTTGACTTAGACTAGCTTGGATATAATGAATTTTGTTTGTATTGTATCAAGATATCAGAGTGATCCTAGAGAGGATCATGAGAGTGCAGTGAAAAGGATTTTCAGATACTTATTGGGAACAACTGAATATGGTTTATGGCATCCTAAAAATGATGAATTTACACTATGTGCATATACAGATGCAAATTGGGCTAGAGATATAGATGAATGGAAAAGCACATCCAGTGGAGATTTCTTTCTTGGAAAGAAACTTGTTTCATGGATCAGCAAGAAATAGTCAAGTACTTCTTTATCTACTACTAAAGCTGTGTATATTGCTACTGCTACTAACTATACACAAGTTCTATGGATGAAGAAAATGTTGAAGGATATAAGGGTAGATTGCAGTGAACTGGTATTTATTCACTGTGATAACTCTACTGCTATTGACATATCAAAGAATCCGATATTTCATTCTAAGACAAAGAATATATCAATCAAGTATAAATTTTTGAAGGAGAAGGTGGAAGCAAATGAAGTCAGATTGGTTTATGTGAACACTAAAGGTCAAATTATAGATGTTTTCACTAAACCTTTGTGTAAGGAATCATTTGATTATTTAAGAGACAAATTGGGGTTCTCTACCACTCTAGTTGAGACTTGAATGATGTTGATTGACATCAGTCCAGTATGCATTTATCAGAATTATTATTCATTCTGAATTGATGAGATGGTGCTATTACTCAGGGGGAGTATTCAATTGTGTGGTTAAGAGGTTTTATGATTTTTCTTTGATGCTTATGTCAGATTTCTAGCATTGATGTCAAAGGGGGAGAGATATTCATGTGAAAAACAGAAAACAAAGCTTAACAAAGATATTAGTTACATGGGGAGTGTGGTCTATGGTTTGGTTATTTGGTTCAGAACTTCATTGATATATCATTTGTTAGATGTTGTCCATTTGGGGAGACTAGTTTCACATTTTTGGCACTTGGATGTTTTTCACATCTAGTGTTGCCATCAATGCCAAAGGGGGAGATTGTTAGCAATTTGGAGGAATTGATTATGTGTTGCATTTATGTTTGTCATTGATGTCAACACTAGCTTATTTGGTTGTCTACCGGATTCTGGTAGAGTTGTTGGACTTTGATGATGATCAGGATATTTGTTAGACAACTCAGATAACCATAAGACAACTGAGAGGGGGGGGTGAATCAGTTGTCACAGATTACTGGAAGCATTAGCAATTTAAAATTTAATACCAAAACCCAAAACAATAATACTAGAATAGTAGATAATCCAATTAAGAATAAACAATAATCATAGAATAAAAGACATCCAAACAATGCCAAGATTTGTATGTGGAAAACCCGATAAAGGGAAAAACCACAATGGGAAGCCTACCCATAGTCAAATAATACTTCTGTAGTATGTGAATTACAATGAAGGGGCGTGCACTTGCAGGAAGGCCAATGGCCTAGAGTGCACTGCTCATCACAAAAGAAGCCTCATTGACTACATATAAAGCCATACTCCAATCCAGAGAAGTGTTGAACTATAAAAGATAGCATCTCCTATGCCTGAGTACAGTTCTGGTTAAGCTCAATACCAGAGGACTAAATCCTCTTACACAAACCCAATTCGATCTCCAATGATTGACCAAATCCTCTTCCTGAATGATATTACATTATTCGCACATTACATTCCTTGACCATGACCTCTTACATTAACCATGATGATCTATAATGAGATCTTACATCTATTTATACAAACGCTTGACCATAAACAATCAGGTTGGCCACCAGACAATAAACCGATTACATAATTATAAACCATGTCGGCCTTAGACCAAACAAATAATAACAACATATAAGACATCCTATAAATACAACAATAGGTCCTATCCACATGTTACATTAATGTCGGTCCATAACCTAGATCAACCAGACCAAGTATAGGTCCACACACTTCAGCAATGTTCTCCAAACACCAAGTCTCAAACGTGATTACCAACAACATCCTAAAACTCCATTAGAAGTTTCACCAACACCACTTATGCAATTCATCAAAGATATCCATAAAAAGCTCTGTTAGTGAAACACTTGATGGAACCAGAAAACAATCTTCTAAGAAAGCAGGATAGCATCCAATCACCAGACCAAAACCAACTGATCAAATATGCATATAAGCATTATGAACGAACCAATTCCATCACCAGATTATACTGGAGCCTACCAGATCAAGCTGGATCCAAGTTAACCAGAAATTACTCAGCCTACCAAAACCAGAAGGGTGTTAGTAAATCATCCAAATAGATAGTGTTGAAATCAATGAAAAAACATCAATGCAACACATAATCAATTCCACCAAATGGCCAACAATCTCCCTCTTTGGCATTGATGGAAACACTAGATGTGAAAAACATCTAAGGACCAAGAAATGCTAAACAAGTCTCCCCCTATGGAAGACAACCAATAATCTCTCACATATAGCTCTGAATATCAATATCACTCCCCCTTTGACTTTTATCATTTTCTTCCTTTATCTCTTTCACATCACTATCTCTCCCCCTTTGACATCAATGGGAGAAATCTGATAGAAATATCAAAGCAAAAATATAAGCCTTTGAATCTCAAAGATGACTTCTCCCCCTGAGTAGTAGCATCCCACATCAGTGCTGGAATGAATAGTATCTTTGATAATGCATGTCAGAGTGATGCCAAACCTAATCAATCAAGTCTCTAACGGAGGGGCAAAAACCCCCAATCCATCTCTCAGGTACTCAATTGATTCCTTTGATAAAGGTTTAGTGAAAATATCTACAATCTGGTCTTTAGTGTTTACATAAACCAGTTTAACTTCATTTGCTTCCACCTTCTCCTTCAAAAAGTTATACCTGATAGATATGTGTTTTGTCTTAGAATGAAATACCAGATTCTTTGATATATCAATAGCAGTAGAGTTATCACAGTGAATAACTACTGATGCATCACAATCCACCATCCTTCAACATTTGCTTCATCCATAAAATTTGTGTACAGTTAGTAGCAAAGAAACATACTTAGCTTCAGCAGTAGATAAAGAAGTACATGACTGTTTCTTGTTGATCCATGAAACCAACTTCTTTCCAAGAAAGAAAGCTCCACCAGAAGTACTTTTCTTGTCATCAACATCTCCAACCTAGTCAGCATCTGTATATGCACATATAGTAAATTTATCATTCTTAGGGTACCATAAGCAATATTATAATGTACCTTGCAAGTATCCAAAAATTTTTTTTACCGCCATCTCATGATTTTCTCTAGGATCACTCTGAAATCTTGAAACAATACAAAGATCATTCATACTATCAGGCCTAGTCTGAGTCAAATAAAGAAGACCTCCAATCATGGATTTGTATCTTGTAGGATTTACTAGTGCAAAAACATCTTTTCTTGTCAATTTCTCACTTGTAACCATAGGTGTACTTATCGGTTTAGAATCTCCCATACCAAATTTATTCAACAATTCCTTAGCATATTTAGTTTGACAGATAAAGATACCTTTGTCAGTCTAAGTAATTTGCAAACCTAGGAAGAATTTCATCTCACCAATCATAGACATCTCAAATTATTTCTCCACATTCTTAGAAAATTATATGCATAATTTATCTTCACCTCCAAAAATAATGTCATCAAAAAATACTTCAATAATCAGTATATCATCATCAGTGATTTTATAATATAAATTATTGTCAGAACTTCCCTTAGTAAAACCAAGCTTCAACATATATTTATCCAACCTTGCATACCAAGCTCTAGGTGCTTGTTTCAATCCATATAAAGTTTTCTTAACCTACAAACCATATCAGTATCATCTGATAGTGCAAAACCATTAGGTTGCTCAATATAAAATTCCTCATCAAGATCCCCATTAAAAAATGCACATTTAACATCCATCTAATAAACCTTGTAGTTTTTATAGGCAACATAGACAATAAATAATCTTACAGCTTCAATCCTAGCTACCGGTGCAAAATTCTCTCCATAATCAATTCCCTCCTTCTGAGAATATCCTTTACAAACCAATCTAGCCTTATTCCTTATAACTTTACCATCCTCATTCAATTTATTCCTAAGAACCCATTTAGTTCCAATGACATTTTTATTTTTAGGCCAGGGAACCAAAGTCCATGTGTTATTTTTCTCAATCTGGTCTAATTCTTCTTCCATAGATTTTAACCAAAATTCATCTTTACATGCCTCAATTACTAATACCGGTTCAACTTGTGAAATTAAGAATACCTCATTATTTGCCAGTCTTCTTCTTGTCATCACTCCATTTCTCTTATCCCCAATGATTTGATCTTTAGAATGATTCAATCTCACATACCTAGGATTCTTCTGACTCTCAGTTCTTCTTCCCTATTCTTCAGTTATTGTAGAATTCTTTGATGTTGCCAGAGTAACTGGTTCAACTCTCCATTCTAGTAAAGGTGCTACCAGTTCAGATATAATGATTTCCACTATCGATTCCTTCTCATAAACTCTTATTTGACTTTTTCTCAGCTCATCTACTTTGACATTAGCACTCTCCACAATTCTCCGCAATCTCTTGTTATAACATCTATATGATTTGTTTTCATTAGAATAACCAAGAAATATGCCTTCATCACATCTAGGATCAAATTTCCCAATAGTATCATCTCTAATGATATAACATTTACTACCAAAAATTCTAAAATACTTAACTGTAGGTGTATTGCCAAACCATAATTCATAAGGTGTGTCACCGATTTCTCCTTTGATATGTACTTTGTTGAATGTATAAACCGTTGTACTTACTACTTCTCTCTAGTAGATATGAGGTAGATTAGCTTCCATCATCATTGTTCTAGAAACATCCAAGATAATTATGTTTTTCCTTTCCACAACTCCATTCTGCTGAGGTGTCCGAGGAGCAGAAAATTGTCTTCTAATACCATGCTTGTCACAAAAGTTATTAAACTCACCTGATGTGAATTCTCCACCATGATCTGATCTCAAACATTTAATCTTTAATCCTATCTCAGTTTCCACCTTAGCCTTAAATATTTTAAAATTTTCAAATGCTTAAGTTTTTTCTCTAAAAAAGGTAACCCACGTCATTCTAGAATAATCATCAATGATTAGCATGAAATATCTATCACCATGAAAATTTTTAATTCTAGCAGGGCCACACAAATCAATATGAATAAGATCAAGAACATCATTTGATTTATCTTGTATACTCCTAAAAGAGGTTCTAACCTATTTACCCACTTGACATTCTTTACATATCAGATTATAGGGCTTCATAATCTTAGGTATATCTCTAACAACCTTAGTTGAACGGATCTTCGCAATGCAATTAAAATTCACATGACACAACCTTTTTTGTCATAGCCAACTCTCATCAATCTATGTAATCAAATATGTCTTCTCACCAGAGTTCAAATGAAATATATTAGCTTTTGTCTGTGTACCGATTGCAATCTCTAAGCCAGATCTGTTAGTGATTTTGCATTTTCCATCCTTGAACTATAATTGAAATCCCTTGTCTACCAATTGTCCTACACTCAAAAGATTATGCTTCAAACCTTCAACATAATAAACATTGTCAGTATTTTTCTTACCATCCAATGATATAGTTCCTTTTCCCTTGATCATACATGCCTTGTCATCTCTAAATCTAACTAGTCCACCATCAAATTCTTGCAAAGACAAAAACTTCCCTTTATCTCTAGTCATATGATGTGAACAACCACTGTCAATTACCCATTCATCCTTGTCCACAATTTTAGCAGCAAGTACCTTCTCCTCGGGTACATTCTCTTCTAGTGTCGGATCATCTTCCATGATAGCCAGGAATACCCATTCCTTCGCATTGCTGAATCTGCTAGCAGAGTCTTCTATTAGTTCATCATCTAATCCAGTAATTCCCTCCTCATCTACTTTCAAAATGTTTTCAATCTCATTTGTTATGTGTAAAACTGTGTTGAAGCTGGAGGGGTCCATGGGCGTTATGTTGAGAAACCCTAATTTTGAGCTTGTAAAATGAGAATTGGTATTTTATTTAAGCTCATTTGCATTGTTTTGTTTGAAAGAAGTCCTTAGAGATATTTGTGCTTTTGGCATCCTTGGAGTGAAATGGTGGGTCATAGAGTGAGGCTGCACTTATTTGAGTGAGTGCGGTCATATCAGAGACCTCCTGACACTGGTGGCATGGTGAGTTGCATGATTTTCTGCTTGAATGTCTTTTTTTTGCAAAAAATCAATCATTTTTTGGTGTGTCATCTATCATGAATGTCGCAATTGACTGTTGATATTGGCGCAATTGATTTAATCATGTCACAATTGATGTAAATGCTTCGTATTTGATATTTTATGCCACATTTGAGAATATTACTTCATAGTTGAAATAAGTATTTTGCATTTGAGAATAAAGGCATTTTTCTTCTTATTTATGCGTCCTAACAGTTTTGATGATGTAGCTGAGTCATTTTTATATTTTCCAAATGTAGGCACATTATCCAGTACTTCTTGCTAGGCAAACAAGGCCAGATGGTCTTGATTGAGATCATGAGTTGGATTAAGAGGATACCACTTTGTTATGACAGGTTGGATTATATTATATAGCTCATTTGCCTGAGGTTACGGCCAACACGGCCATGATTACTGCGTTGATTGAGCGGTGGCATTCAGCTTCATATAATTACTACCTAGCACATTTCTGAAAAACTGGTCTCCATTTCACATTTTCCCAACCACTTTTTTTGAGGGGGCATTATACCCTAGTGTCACGGGGGTATACTAGGGCACGTTTTTTTTCATTTTCTTTGAAACAACTTCATTTTGACATTGTCTCAAAGAGGGGCAAATGTAGACACCTAAAAATGTCTCATTAATTCTACACTAATTATTCATCTATTTAATTAAGTAATTTTTTAATTATTTGATTAAATTAACTTTTCCTCTAATCATCGCCCTTCAACACTTCTAATTATTCTATTTCTATTCTCAAATCATTTTAATCAGTTAACCATATCTCAATTATTAATTAAATATGAATTATTTAATTAATTATATTTCCTAAGTTTAAATAATTTCATTTAAATTATTTAAATTAATTAATTAAATTCCTCCAAATCCCCAAATTATAATTCCAATTAATTTCATCTCATTTCTCCCAAGTTTGAATTTCAATTAATTTCATGTGCATTTCAACATTCGAATGACCAAATTCAAATCCAAATTGAAAATGAAAACCAAATTCAATTTCAAATTCCTACAGCACTATTGGTTATCATTGGCATATGATGAACTGGCATGTTGATATGATGATAATGTATGTTGTCATTGATGTCAATAAGTGTAAGTGAACCGGTATGTAGATTGAAAGAAGTTGGTGAACTGGTATGTAGATTGAAAGAAGTTGGTGAACCGGTATGTAGATTGAAAGAAGTTGGTGAACCGATATGAAGAGGCATGAAGAGATGTAGTGAACCAGTGTCAGGGTTTCACTAAGTGTGACTACCGGTTGGTAGTCTCAGCTCTATGGTTATCGGTTTGGTGATCCAGCATGTGTGATGCAACCGATGATACTTTGTGATGAGTTGGCTAAGAGATGTGAATGAGATCAAGGTGCCACATCAGCTTTGTGCACGTGAAGGATTTCCTTGAGGATATTGCATGAGAAGATCGATTGCATTTGAAGTCTACCTCAGGAATGATCATTCTTCTTAGTGGTATGAGAAGGAAGTGTGATGGGTTACTGATTCCCATGTGCGGTGAAGAATGAATGATGCAGATTATCTTGTGATCTATTTGAAATTGTAATGCTCTATGCAATGTGTTTGGATGGTCAGGATTGGACCGCCTGTGTTGTAAACCTGAGATTCTTAAGGTTTAGGGTTTATGCTACCAACTTATCTGTTGTCTATAAGGTTGATGATGTTTGTTATTGTAAATTTGTTGGCAAATGTTGTGTGTATCTGAGTGATGAGATACTTGCCAGACCAGTAAGAGGAAAATTGCAGAGTGTGATTGCAGAGTAGAGGAAATGAAGAGGATCTGCCTTGGCATGTAGTGCTCTTATCAGATCAAAAGTTTTACCTATTGTCTTCTAATCATTTCAACAGTTGGAAAATCCCTTTACCGGGTAGCTTTAACAGGCTTATTGTAAAACCTGTAACCAGGTGACCAAAGATCATTGAGTTCTTCAAATCCTCTATCGAGGTAACCTCTAACAGGGTTTCAACCTTTAACAGGGTATATAGCCATCCCTTAACCGGGTGATATCTAACAAGATCAGTTCCTAGTAGAACCTTATTGTAAAGTCTTTAACCGAACTAGGCTCCTAATAGGGTGAGCTTCAAAAGAGTTCAAAAATAAGCTTGTGGGTATTCATCCCCGTCGTGGCTTTTCCCATTTGGGTTTCCACATGAAAAATCTGTGTGTTATGTGTTATACATTTTTCATGTGATGTTTATGAAGTATTTGGTTGAAAGATTATGCATGCAAGGTTAATAGGTTATGGTATTACTAGTATAGCACATGCATATGTTTTTGGGTAAAGTTGATATCAAGTATTGATTGTATTTGAAGTGATCAGACTTATTAGTTATGGTATTTGATGTCTTACTGTGTTTAACCAATGTTGCCATGATTAAGTTCAATAATGGTGACAACCAATTCGTATTGTGTTAACTAGATAAGTTGTTGACAAAGTTTTTGCCTGTACTGATTCACCCCCCCCCCCTCTCAATATCGGTTGGGGTATCTGTTGTTCATCATTATTCATCAAGCACATGCTAAAATCAAAACTGATTGATCAAATCAGTTAACTCAATTAATTCATCAATCATCCTTTTTAACTCTCAATCACCTTTTTCTAGCTAATCAATCAATCTAGTCAACTAGCTAGTCTATTCAATCTACTGGTCAATCAATTGAGTTCACTCTCCAATCAAATCAGTTATCTATCTATCAACACTTGAGTTCAAATTCTCACCTCCATTGTGTTGAAAATCTATAAATTCAACCTCTTTTCTCAATTCAGTCTAGAATCACCGAATCATAGTCTTCAATATTGTTGTCTATCCTATGCATGAAATCAAG
The DNA here is from genome assembly GCF_030272615.1 of Cryptomeria japonica. NCBI lineage: Eukaryota > Viridiplantae > Streptophyta > Pinopsida > Cupressales > Cupressaceae > Cryptomeria > Cryptomeria japonica. The sequence goes on along the minus strand of NC_081414.1, from coordinate 555,628,737 downwards.
TGCAATACTTGAGAGCCATCTACATCAACAACAATCGAGAAGAGCAATGGAAGCCTTGATATTTCAATTGAGGGAGTCTTAAATAGATAATTCTTTCAATTCAATTGATATTGCATTAATTCATTGTAATTTAGGAGTAATATTGATTAGATTAGAGTTGTGATTCTATAGAGCCCCTCATCGATCAAGCTCTGGTTAACTTAGCTGACCAAGGTTGACCATATTAATAAATGCAAAAATTCAATAGGATGAGCTATGTTAGATAGATAAATTAGTGAGAAAAGTAATTAAACAAGGTTATGAAGCATTTTACCTTGTGGTGCACATTTTGATGTGTTATGGATTTAGATCCTATAGGATCCACTAATTTGATAATCTTGTTATGACGTATGCCAGCTATATCTGAATTTGCACAACTTTATTATGATGTTAGAAAATTATGATGCATGCCTTATGAATGGTTGGAATTTAAGTGGATTATGATAATTACTTTATATGGATCACATTGTTTTATGGTAAATTGATTTATATGATGTCCATGGTATGCAAAGTGATTGATTTGTATTCTTATTTATGTGGTTAATATTATATGAGGCTATTGGAAAGTACTAATGTGTAGTTGAGATGTAGAGGAAAATTATCCATGTCACCATGAGAATATTATGGAGAATCAAGCCTAGGCCTATGTACATTCGTAAAACCAGGGGTTGTCTATTTGGAGAGACAACACCCCTTATGTATCTTATTTTATTCGTAAACGTAATTGTTTGCATGTGTGTAAATTGTAGTCATTAAATTTGTTTAAATCATTCAAGGGACAATTGCCATGTGTGTATTTGTGATGTGGAATTATTTTTGTAGTGTCACTTGACACATATGTTGTATGTTGTGTTGGCAATTGTCATGTCACCCTTTTGGAGAGATTTATTTTTGTTTAATTGTTATATTACCTAATTATCCTTGAAGGTACCAAGAAATCTAGGGTAGTGAGCCATTAGAAGGGTCAACTCAGAGATGACCCATTGGCTAACTTTAGGTGGACTTTCAAAGGGTTAAACCAACTCCTAGAGTTAGTTTTAGAGAATTTTTATTGGGCCTCATGGGGTACCTATGGGTGAAGGCCCAAATTGGCCATTTGTCCTTCCCCTAGGACTTGTTTAACCTCCCAAAAAGGTGGGTTTTCTTAGATGGCCAAATTTCATCTTTAGGAGTGTCATCCTTGGGTAGATAACCTTCTTGGTATGTGTCACTCCTCTTCCCCATTACATTCCTCTTCTTGAGGTGCCTTGGTTAGGGAGTGTGTAAGACCTAGGGGAGACCAACCAATGGGAGCCTCTCACTCTATCCAAGAGGTTGGAAAGAGTGGGAGAAGCCTTCTTAGGCAAGAGATTGAGACTTAGTGAGTTAATCACCCACTCTCCACCTTTGGAGATGAGATCTTGCAGTTTTGAAACCATTTAGAATAGAATTTTGGCTAAGTGTTGCAGAAAAGAATGGAGGAATTGGGCTACTCTTCTCCAAGCTATCCCTAGTGAACCCTTGAGCAAACTCAAGGTTGGAACATTTCTTACTTCGCCTATTGAAAATATTCTTTTAAAAGATTGCTTGAATATAGACATTCTTTCCCTTGTATTTTATTTATGAATTTTTTTGTGTGATGCTTTTCCCATTCTGTTATGCATTTTCTATGTTTTGGGAGTATCTAAGGCCATCTTACCCATGGAAGGGCAAAATGGTCTTGGGAGTGGAAGGTGTTTGACAGCCTTGAGTCAGAGGCTCTCTTCAAGAGAGTGATCTCATGGGTTTGTAATGTGACCCTTGCTGCATAGTTTTGTTTATGCATTTGGGGGTCATAAGGGGAGAAATTATGGCATGTATGCCTTGGGGGTCATAAGGATGTGGGGTCAAGATAAACTTTTGATGTGTTCTTGGTTTTCATGAGATGGCTTGTGAACTACTATCTTGCTGGACTTATGTTGTGTTCTTGGTTGCCATGAGTTGGCTAGTGATCTACTATCTTGCACTTCTCCTCAGGGTACTTGGTCCACTTCCACCCATGTAAACATCACATTTTGTGATGAAGTTTAGCCTTGGGATGGGAATGTGCTTGCTGTGAGCTTTTCCTTGCTTTTTTTTGTATTGATTGAGTGTAACCCATTTAGGTCTTGGTTCTCCAAGCTTGGGGGTGGCTTCTAGTAAGCCTAGGCTGGGAGGTGAGCTCCCCGTGGTCACAACCTTAAGATTTTGGTTTGCAGGTTGCTTTGGGGAGGGATTGAAGGAAACACTTCGAAATGATCTTGCAGATTTTATTTTAGTTGCAGAAGTGAAAGAGAAGAGTCTTATGTTGTATTTATTTTGATAGAGAAATGTATTATTTTATTTAAGTCCTCATTATTAGGAATGAGAGACTAGTTGGGCATTTCACCCATTGTAAAAGTGGACATATTGTACTCAGATTTTCCTTATAAGAAATGCATTCTTTGTTAAGTTGAGGTTGCAAAATGTGGTTAAGAGGATGTTAGAGGAGCTAATAGCCCTACATTTTTAATATTTCTAAGTGTTTTCTAGAATAGATCAATGCTGTCATTTGGTTATCTCTGTCATTTATTTAACAAAAAAAAAAATGCAGAAAGTAAAATGGAGATATTATGAATTAGAAAAGCTGGAATGTTAGTAAGACAAAAGTAAATATGTAGTCCTAGTGATTTATTTATTCCAAATGCAAATGTGGTTAAACAGACTTTAGAAGTATAACATTTTTTTGCATTGTAAATATTGATAATGTTTTTAAGTGTTTTCTAGACAAATTTAATGCTGCTGAAAGTTTTATTTACTTCTGTCATTACTAAAAAAAAATGTAGAAAATAAAAGTAGGTAAAATGATATTTCCCTATAGTTAACTCTAAGAGATTTAAAAAGAAAAGAGATACATTAAATCTAGCCTACAATATTTTGCTTTAATGTTCTTATGAAAAGACTATTGTATTCTTATCAAAAAAGCATTTTACTTTTAACCTGTTTCAAAGAAATGATAAAATAGATAACTATTGCATTGCTGTTTAATTTTGTCTTTTGACAGTCACTATTTTTATGATGATATCCCTACATATTGAAAAGTTAGAGAAAGATTGCATGCATTTTAATAAGCATAATGAAACATATAGATATATAATTTATGTCTGTACATGCATTATTCCTCCTATCTGCAAGTTAAGTAAATAAAAACAAAAAAAATAATGGGGTTAGTCCCACCTCCTTTCTTTTTTTTATCAGCCCAAATATGCATACACATGATAGGGGTTTATATATTTTAATCTACAAAATGAAATATATATCTATTGAATGTTGTTGGATTTTCCTTATCAGTCAGCCAATATCTTACATTCTTTTTACATTGTCGTATATATATAAAAGAAAAAAATATATATAGAACAGATATATATATATATACATACATACATTCATATATATATATATATATATATATTTTAAAATATTTACAAAAAAAAAATAATATGCAAAAAAAAGAATAGGGCAACGTGGCCACTATGGGTATCCACAGTGGACGGAGCCGCGTCCGCCACTGTGGACAACCAAAGTGGGCGACGTCGGCACCCGGGGTCACCACTGTGGGTAACCACAGTGAGTGGCATGAGGCTACCACAGTGGTTCCCTATGACCCCCTTCGCCTCGCCATGGAACTTCATGCATCGCTCTCCGCCATGGCTGCCTCCCCCATCGCCATAGACCCTGCACCACACACACATAGCAAAAAAAAAATTAGAATAATAAACCCTAACCCAGTTTCAAGTTAGGGTAAAGACAAAGGGATAGAAAAGAAAATTAGATGAGAGCTTATAGATTTAAAAAAAATATAAGCAAACCCTAGTTAGGGTTATTTAAGAGGATATTAATAAAATAAGTAATAAGGGAGGGGGGGAAAGATTGTTTTTCAAATTTTGAATTGGAATATCATCATTTGGTTAAAATTTAAATATTTTATTTAAGATTGACTTTTGTATTAGGAATTAAATTGTATCCAATCATTTTATTTTCTATTTTATGAGAAGGTTGTATTGAAAAGATTATTAAAGAAAAGTTTAAATAGTATGCTGAATTAAGTTAATTTTACGACGTAATTTTAAATGTCAATATTTAATTTATTAGGGGATTGATTATTTTATAGAGAAATAATACTCTTCGAGTAAATTTATTAAAGAAGTTTATTGATGGTTTTGTGTAAAATTTAATGATTAAAATTAAATAAGGAGGAAATTTAAAGGTTGAGAATTAAATATTTAATATCTAATATTAGGCGGATTAATATATTGCAACTTGATTTAAGTTGTGTAAATACTTTTTAGGGATTTTAGATGACATTTATAATTAAATGGAAGAATTTAATATAGGATATTAAATGTTTACCCATAAGAGGACATTGTAGTGACGTAATATATATTTCTAAAATAAGTCAATGAACTTGATCATGCGAACTTATTTAACCCAGATGGAACCGTGTGTTTAATAAATTAATTAACATATTAACGTTTGGTAGTCCAATTTTATTTGCTCATTTAATTAATATTATTACGTTGAAATTGTATTAATAATTAATTAATAGATGCAGGACTTGATTAAGTTATAAAGGGAGGATGTAATAACAATGATGGAGGAAACTTGATATTAGTTAAATAATTGATATTGAACCTAGTAATTATACTAACGTCTATTTAGTAGAAGTTGACCTAATTAAGTATTATAATTCACATTTGAAATGAAAGGGACATTTAAGTGGATTTATCATTGTCCTTACAAAATTAATTTATTTTGCTTGATAATAGGAGTTATCGTAATTGTTATGTTAGTAATATTGTAATTCTATCGTCTAGGAGTTTTATCGAAACCTAAGGCCTGTAGTTAATTTTTTGTTTCGTCATCTCTTTCGAAACCTATTTTAATATCACTTAAGATTACGTTTGAAACAACTCGTTTAGTTGTCACAACTATTTAGGCATGGGTTGCATGTAATTAATTGTTCAAAAAAATAATTTGTAGTTGTGTTTTTGTCCCAATAAAAAGATTGGGCATGACATTTTGGTATCAAAGCCCTAGGTTCATACACTGGTGAACATGGGCTACATTCATAACTTAGTTGATCTGAACTATGGCTTCAAAGGATAACACCTAGGTGGAAACTTGCAAAATAACAAAGTGAAACATAAGTGAAAATTCTTTTAAACCAACAGATCAACATATATCAATTCAAGGGGTTCCAAGGGTCACTAAAAGCCCTAAAATTTGAAACTTATTAGTCATAATGTTTATGGCATAATAAGACCCCAAAGGCTACAAAAATTTCAAATTATTTATTTATATGAAAGTATATTTGGGTGTTTAATAACGGAATTTAGATCAATATTACTTATGAGGTTACCATTCAATTGGAATCTAAATGCAATAATCTCCCTAATCAAATCAAGAATGAGGAGTTAATTCTGCAATAAAATACCTTTGCTGGTAACTAAGAGAATACCATCCGTTGAGGTATGTTCTTGACATGGCAAGTCAAGCAAGCTAGTTAGACATGAGATGAAGGCATGATAATTAAGATAGAGACATTTATAGTTAACCTTTTTAGCTATATGAAAATTTTGGTGGTCTGAGAACCAGGACTGCCATTTGACGCACCAATGAAGAAAAGACATGAAGTACTCTTGCGAATCTCAGAGAGAAGCATTAACCTATCCTAATGTATAGGTACCTTAAGCATGTGGTCATGCTAGGTTTCTTATTAAGGACATTGTTAGACGATTCGTGTAGCAACATAGAAAAGCTAGTGTTGAATAACCCTGAAGATAGGGGCTAATATGATGAATGGTGATCTCCTTAATAAGTGAACCCTAGTAAAACTATAGATGGATCAAATAAGAAGAAAGGAGACATGAAATTCTTGGGTTAAAACACGTAATTGCAATAAACCCTAAGTTCATATGTCGTTATAATTGGGGAAACAAGCAAGTAAAGCCTCAACTAGTTCCTTTATGGGAAGATAATCTTGGAGAAATTAAATAATGGCAAAGAGAGTAGAGACAATTTGGGAATCATACGAAAATCCCTATTGAAGTGAAAGGGGTGTAAAAGTATTAGAATCTTATAATCTAGAAATGATTAACTTATATTCATTCAGAACCTAAGGAGAAAGGTGCAACCCAATCATGACTAGTAGCTAGATACAAGAAAGTAGGAAACACAATTTAACTACTTGGCACAACCGAAGTAGGTTTGTAAATTATGGCACTCAAGGGTGAAAGTATGCAAAAACATTAAGTATGGACGAAACAACATGCAGATGGGTAGGGGCTTAGGGAGAGATAGTATAGCAGTATTATAATACCAAAGTTTTAATGAAAATCAGTTGGTAGTATATAATATTTTATGAGAACAATGATAAGGAGCCAAATTATGTGGATAGCTAAGGGAGAAATTAGAAATTATGGGAGTCTTAAGACATTGGTAACTATTGGATAGATTTATATTACGCCGTAATTGGGTAATAGGATATTATGATGATATGGTGGTTTGTGTAGATTGAAGGAGATCATAAGTTGCAATGTGCCGAAATTGGCTAGTAAGTAAATATAAATAAGTAATATGGAAAGAGATAACCACTTTTTTTCCCAAATTCTAAATTAATAAGGTGGGTGTTTGTCACATCTCAAGTGCGCACCCCCTTGAATTCATAAGTTGCATAAGTGAAGTAGGAGAGAATAAGTCAACTCCTGGTATTGTTTGAAATATGTCATGAAATGTGTGGGTAGGAATCAGTTGTTAACCGTTATTGGTTTTACTTGACAATTATTCCATCCCAAGTGGTTCTTAACCATAAGTGTTAGTAATTTGGCAACAAGCTCCTACTTAATGAAGTCAAGTGAATGTTAGAGGTAAAAATACAAGGAGCTAGCATAAAGTGCTAAGAAGACAAATGATGTCCCTAGTAAAATTATATGATTACATTTTACAAACCCTAAGTGGTTATAAGTATACAAGTGACAATTTTGTACCGAATTAACAACCGCGTGTGTAAGTAAGACATGAAAGTGTTGGTGCATGAGTTACCATGTAACATTGAACCAAGGTTTAACATATTAAGATATTTAATGGAAGTCTAAGAAGAATGGATGGAGAATGGATAAGTTAGTGCAATCACCTATTAGAATATAATTATGGAGGTTAATAACCCCAAATGGATAACGGATTATATCGGAAAGTGTTACTTATGATAGCAATCACATGAAGGTTAAAATGGATCATGATCTTTAAAACGATTGCAATCTTTTGTGTATGAGATATTTCATAAATAATAAAGGAATATAGATAGTCTAAGAATCTTAAAAGTCTAATAATCACCTCCTAACACACTCAAGATGTGTGATCTTGAGTGATGTGTTGCGGTTACTCCATATAGTACAACTAATATGGTCATCTTGTTTCATGATAGGATTCGTTGGTGTTTTCAACTTCCTTTGAAAAGTATATTTTGACCTAGGGGCTAGTACTTTCTTTTATAATTTTTTATTTATTTATGATGAAAGTACCACTAAATTTATGTTTCTTTTATTGGTGATATGGCACTTGCCATGTTGCTAATCTTAATATCTTTCAATTGCAGACATTTTTCTTCTTTTTCTTGGACTTGAAAAAAGTAACTTTTATTTTGATCTTTTAAAAATTGTCAAGTGGTCATTTTGATGGTTGATATAGCTAGCCCTAGTGATGTGATTTGTGTAATGTCTATCATGTTTGTTGAACCACTAATAGTGTGTCAATGGAGAATACCGCAAGGAGTGAAATTAGGCACAAAGAATTAACAAATAATGTTATACCAAATTAAGATGAAGGAAAGAATATCCTCCTAAATAAAATTAATTGCGAGTAATCTGAAAGAGAAAATTTATAACAAAAAAAAAAGTGTAATCTAGACGTAATGAAATGCGGAAGTGATGATAAATTGCAGACTTGTTAGTTTGGCATGTGCATGGAGATGATTGTGTGAAAGATATCTAAATTTGGTATTATTATTATTTTTTTTCATCACTCCCTTAAAATGGGATTGATATACACCTTAATGTTGGGGTTTGCGAATAATGTGCCCTATGTAACTAAAACCTCGGTGCCTAGAAAAATAAACATTGTAAGCCCTTGAGGTAGAAAACTACCCTATTTAAGGATGGATTTGAAGAACTTAAATTTGATTATGCCTTGTTACCTAAGGAAGTTGGAAGAAATCATGCACCTAGGATGGTTTAACAAATATGTAATTAACACCCTTATGAGTCACCTTGATGTAAAATAAGTAGATTCATTTTGGATTAAGTGTGATGCTGATTTTCTTAAGTAGCATGCATGGACGAGAATTGCAGTGGGATAAACATATTTTAAAGAGAATCTTAAACAAAGTATGACTCCTAGAAGTTTAATAAGTAAACTATTGTTTGTAACCTTGATTTTGGGAGTTGATGTGCGTTAATGATATGATTTGGATGGTGCATTAATGTAAATCATTGAAAGAGAGAATTTTGTAAACACTTACCTAAGATGGAAGTGAAATGTAATAAAAATGCTAGGTAAGTACCTTATGGAGGAAATAAGCTATTACAAAAGAAGGATGATTTTAAAATTGCCTCTTTTAAGTAGGCAAGATAAGAGTTAGAGTAACCTATTGATATTGTGGGAAATGATACTTCCCTGTTTTGTAAACTAGTCATGCGACTTTCGGGAGTAAGTCAAACCCTTGGGGGGGAGGATGTAGAGCCCCTCCCCGATCAAGCTCTAGTTAACTTAGTTGACTAAGGTTGATCATATTAATAAATGCAAAAATTCAATAGGATGAGCTATGTTAGATAGATAGATTAGCGAGAAAACTAATTAAACCAGGCTATGAAGAATTTTACCTTGTGGTGCACATTTTGATGTGTTATGGATTTAGATCCTATAGGATCCACTAATTTGATAATCTTGTCATGATGTATGCCAGCTATATCTAAATTTGCACAACTTTATTATGATTTTAGAAATTATGATGCATGCCTTATGAATGGTTGGAATTTAAGTGGATTATGATAATTGCTTTATATGGATCGCATTGTTTTATGGTAAATTGATTTATATGATGTTTATGGTATGCAAAGTGATTGATTTGCATTCTTATTTATGTGGTTAATATTATATGAGGCTATTGGAAAGTACTAATGTGTAATTGAGATGTGCAGGAAAATTATCCATGTGACCATGGGAACATTATGGAGAATCAAGCCTAGGCCTATGTACATTCGTAAAACCAGTGGTTGTCTATTTGGAGAGACAACACCCTGTATGTATCGTATTTTATTCGTAAACGTAATTGTTTGCATGTGTGTAAATTGTAGTCATTAAATTTGTTTAAATCATTCAAGGGACAATTGCCATGTGTGTATTTGTGATGTGGAATTATTTTTGTAGTGTCACTTGACACATATGTTGTATGTTGTGTTGGCAATTGTCATGTCACCCTTTTGGAGAGATTTATTTTTGTTTAATTGTTATATTTCCTAATTATCCTTGAAGGTACCAAGAAATCTAGGTTAGTGAGCCATAAGGAGGGTCAACTTAGAGTTGACCCGTAGGTTAACTTTAGGTGGACTTTCAAAGGGTTAAACCAACTCCTAGAGTTAGTTTTAGAGCATTTTTATTGGGCCTCATGGGGTACCTATGGGTGAAGGCCAAATTTGGCCATTTGTCCTTCCCCTAGGACTTGCTTAACCTCCCAAAAAAGTGGGTTTTCCTAGATGGCCGAATTTCATCTTAAGGAGTGCCATCCTTGGGTAGATAACCTTCTTGGTATGTGTCACTCCTCTTCCCCATTACATTCCTCTTCTTGGGGTATCTTGGTTAGGGAGTGTGTAAGACCTAGGGAGACCAACCAATGGGAGCCTCTCACTCTATCCAAGAGGTTGGAAAGAGTGGGAGAAGCCTTCTTAGGCAAGAGATTGAGACTTAGTGAGTTAATCACCCACTCTCCACCTTTGGAGATGAGATCTTGTAGTTTTGAAATAGTTAGAATAAAATTTTGGCTAAGTGTTGCAGAAAAGAATGGAGGAATTGGGCTACTCTTCTCCAAGCTATCCCTAGTGAACCCTTGAGAAAATTCAAGGTTGGATCATTTCTTACTTCACCTATTGAAAATATTCTTTTAAAAGATTGCTTGAATTTAGATGTTCTTTCCCTTGTATTTTATTTGTGAAAATTTTTATGTGATGCTTCTCCCATTCTGTTATGCATTTTCTATGTTTTGGGAGTATCCAAGGCCATCTTACCCTTGGGAGGGCAAAATGGTCTTGGGGGTGGAAGGTGTTTGACAGCCTTGAGTGAGAGGCTCTCTTCAAGGGAGTGATCTCACAGGTTTGTATTGTGACCCTTGCTGCATAGTTTTGTTTATGCATTCAAAGGTCATAAGGGGAGAAATTATGGCATGTATGCATTGGGGATCATAAGGATGTGGGGTCAAGATGAACATGTGTTGTGTTCTTGGTTGCCATGAGATGGCTTGTTAACTACTATCTTTCTGGACTTATGTTGTGTTCTTGGTTGCCATGAGTTGGTTGGTGATCTACTATCTTGCACTTCTCCTTAAGATAATTAGTCCACTTCCACCCATGTAAACATCACATTTTGTGATGAAGTTCATCCTTGGGATGGGAATGTGTTTGCTGTGAGCTTTTCCTTGCTTGTTTTTGTATTGATTGAGTGTAACCCATCTAGGTCTTGGTTCTCCAAGCTCGTGGATGGCTTCTAGTAGGCCTAGGTTGGGAGGTGAGCTCTCCATGGTCACAGCCTTAAGATTTTGGATTGCAGGTTGCTTTGGGGAGGGATTGAAGGAAACGCTTGGAAAGGTTCTTGTAGATTTTATTTTAGTTGCAAAAGTGAAAGAGAAGAGTGTTATGTTATATTTATTTTGAAATAGAAATGTATTATTTTATTTAAGTCCTCATTATTAGGAATGAGAGACTAGTTGGGTATTTCACCCATTGTAAAAGTGGACATATTGTACTCATATTTTCCTTATAAGAAATGTATTCTTTGTTAAGTTGAGGTTGCAAAATGTGGTTAAGAGGATGTTAGAGGAGCTAATAGCCTTGCATTTTTAATATTTCTAAGTGTTTTCTAGACTAGATTAATGCTATCATTTGGTTGTCTCTGTCATTTATTTAACAAAAAAAAAATGTAGAAAGTAAAATGGAGATATTATGAATTAGAAAAGCTGGAATGTTAGTAAGAAAAAAGTAAATATGTAGTCCTAATGATTTATTTATTCCAAATGCAAATATGGTTAAACAGACTTTACAAGTATATCATTTTTTTGCATTGTACATATTGATAATGTTTTTTGATTAATTAAAAACAGGTTTTAAGGGACCCAAAACCCAAATACATAAGAAAGATATTCAATAAAGCAAAAAAATACTACAACAGCAAAACACCAGCAAAAACACCAGCAACATAGGAAAGGACAACAAAAGGCCAGCAAGAAGTTGGCCCCAAGCCCAACAAAAAACAAAATTTAGAAATTCTTCATGGTTTCTTCTGCATCTTGTACCAAAAGCATCATTGCCTTTGTGACTTCCCTCAAATCAGTATTTTCCTGAGCAGTTTGGCTATCTTTCATCTTCATTTCCTTCTTTATCGTAGTCTGCCTGGTTCTACGCCTATAGGTCTTGTGGCTTAGGCTAGAAGTAGGAGCATCTTCAATAACCACCAAGTTCTTCTCCTGGTTTTTCTTTTCCAGGTGATTCACCAACACGTTCCTGTTCTGGGAGGAGACTTTTAGAACCTGGAGGCTATGATCCATAAGGCTTTTTAGGGCTTTCTCATTTCTGGCCATCCAGGCATTGACATTGTCCTTATCCTCCTCCACCTGTTCCTTCAGAATTTTGATGACGTCCTCCAGGTGTTTTAGGTCACCTTTAATCAAGTCTTTCTCCAGCCAGTCTTCCATTTCCATTTCTTCCTCCACTTCACTATTCTCCATCTCCTCGTGCTGCTTCCTAGAATTAGACATATTGATCAGCTTGTTGATCTTAACTTCCAACTCCCTCTATTTACCTTGCATGCTGGTAATGTTTTCCACCACCCACTTCTGAAAATTGAAGAATTCAAGGGTACAATTGCAGGCGGTATCCAGAATGGTTTCCGCAGAATCCTTGCTTTGTTCCCTCTCCTCCACATTAGGGTTTTCACCTTCCTTAGGTTTCAGAGCCTCTTTCTCAGTTTTCGATCCTTCAATATTATGTTGATGATTCCCAGAATTGCCCCCTTCCTCTCCTTCCCCATTCTTCTCCTCCTTATTGATCTCCTTTTCAGAAATTTCTTCATTATTCTTTCCCTCTTCTTCCTCATAAAGTACATCCTTTTCTTCCTGCACAATATCAACCATCCTTTTTTTATGGGTAGGGGTTCTGGTCTCCTCAGTCGAACCAGAGTCTATGTTTTTCTTAGAAATCTGAGCATTGAGAATTAAGGGGTCATCCTTTGTTGCCCTAGTCTTATCCTTCATATATTCATAAATCAGCAGAATGAGACCCTGGTGCGCAAGAGGGTAGGAATTGGGTTTTTTAATATGGTCAGCCAAGCTCTCATTAAGAGAAGAAACAAGATAGAAGGGCAAAGAAATTTTCACCCCATGGCGAAAGTGGTTTAGGATGGCGAAGTGATAATTGTAAATTTTTGTAAACCTACCATCCACAATTAAATATTCCATTAATGCCTTAAGAATTTTTTGCCAGAAAGGTTTTACCTATTGGGGGGTGAAGTAAGATATATTATCCTTCTTCTCTAGGTTTCTCTTCTCATCCATCATCTTAGGGAAGTTTTTGAAGGCCTCAGCGACATACTTTCTATCCCTATAGAATTTGGTCCCCTCCATCTTGAGCCCTGTAACCTCTAAGATCAGACTTTCATCAATGTGCCAGATTTCCCCAAATAGGGTAGCCCTATTATAGCTCCAGCTTTGCGAACCCCTGAGAAATAGAGCTTCTACTACCATGGAGCTTCTCCATATAATCCGTGAACCCATGTTGGTGGAGCCTTCTCCACACCTTCCTTTCGCTCTTCTAGTGCGCACAGCTAGACGGTTCATTCCTGTTAAGGTTGCCTCCCATTCTGCTTTCGAGGTCACAATCACCTCTGTTACAACTCTCGGCCCGCAAGTAAAACTCTATGTTTCTGGTTTCTCCTTGAAAAGAGACTTTCACAATTTTGAGATTGCCATTCATGTTCATATGAACCTGGCTATTATTACAATTACCTCTTGCACACATGTGTTCTTGGTTATGATGCTGAGAAGCACTCATCGACAGGCAATTCATCCACCCCCAAACTCTGTCATTGGTACTCATTCCCCAGAATTCAATCATAATATTTGCTTGCTCCATTAAGGCGATCAAAATATAATTGTTCCTTAATCTCCCACTTAATGTGATCTTCCCCTATATATTTGACCCCCTTTTCCAAATTAAGCCCTTCATTAGCAAGGATATCTGCTACCTTGTTACCCCCTCTAAAAGTATGGGTTAAAATAATGCTAACATAGTTATTAAGGATAGTCTTACCATTTTTAATAATATTAGCAATATTCTAGGAGACTGAACTAATACCTTTGAGGGCTTGTATAATATTTAAGGAATCCCCTTCAAGCCATATTTTTTTGAATTTGAATTCCTGGGCTAGCTGGAGGCTCTTAAGCATGGCCATAGCTTCAGCCGCATGGTTGGTTTGGATTCCAAAAGGGGAAGCAAAAGCAACAATACACCTTCCTTGAGCATTTCTGATAACTCCACCTCCACCAGCCTTTCCAAGGTTCCCTTTGGCGGCCCCATCAAAATTAACCTTTATCCAGTCATAATCAGGGAACCTCCAAACAATGTTTTCTCTCTTCTTCTTGTTATCCACTCTGTAGACCTTATGAATCAAGTTCCATTCAGTAATAATGCCTTTTTCCATATCATTCATATTTATAATAGCCCATTGCTGATTATTCTTGTGATGGATGTTGATGTTCTCCTTTATAGCCCTGCATATTTTTTCAAAGACAACCTGAGTATTACACTTTTCTTCCCTAAATATCCTGTTATTCCTTTCTTTCCAAATGCCCCAGCATATCATGGGGAGGGTCAGGGACCACAGGTTTTTAATAATTTGACATTTGGTAGGATAATTCCATTGCCATATTATATCCTTAATGCTTTTGTTCATGACCCAATTAATTTTCCATTTTTCCCATATTTTACACCAGATTTCCCTAGTGAAGGAGCAATGAAAAAATAGGTGATCAACTGATTCCTCCTCCTTCTGACAGAGCTCACATCTGTTAGGGAATTTGAAGCCCCTTCGAATTAAATTATCAATAGTAAGGATACTATTATGAGAAGCAAGCCAAAAGAACATGTTGAATTTAGGGATCAAGATGTTGTTCCAAACTTTACTCCAAAAGGGATTACAGATTTGAGAAAAAGTGTTTTTATAAGCAGAAGAAACTGTGAATTCACCTTTCATAGTTGTTGTTAGGGGAAAAAGACAGCAACTCTTTCTGAATAGAGGAAAGACCAGGATGGATGTCCTCAAGATTGGCCCACTTATTCTCCTTCCAATAGTCACAAACCATAAGCCCAAACCTCCTTTTACATTCTTCAATAACTTGATTGTTGTTTTGATCAAATAGGGCTTCATTCTTCATCCAGGGGTCTTCCCAAAACCTTATTTTGTCACCTTTTCCAAGGACCCATCCAGCTCCAGCTTTTGCAACTTTTATGGCTTTGGTTACACTATTCTAGATGAAAGATCCAGCCCGGATATCTTCATCATTGAGGATCCCTTGGATAGTCTGATTCTTAATGTATTTGTCAAACTAAATTTGGCTCCAGTCTTTCTTAATGTCAAAAGCTCTCCATAATTGCTTGGCAAGAAGAGCTTTGTTAAAAGTTTTAATAATTTTAATCCCCAACCCTCCTTTGTTCTTTGGTCTACACACCTTGTCCCATGCAATCAAAGGTATTCTCTTCTTTTCTTCAACTCCTGACCATAAGAATCTCTTCTGAATTCTTTCCATAGTTT
The DNA here is from genome assembly GCF_030272615.1 of Cryptomeria japonica. Taxonomy (NCBI): domain Eukaryota; kingdom Viridiplantae; phylum Streptophyta; class Pinopsida; order Cupressales; family Cupressaceae; genus Cryptomeria; species Cryptomeria japonica. Next base: position 555,613,593 of record NC_081414.1, on the reverse strand, counting down.
CAACAATTTTAGCTGGAATACCAAATAGACTAAGGGCATAAACAGGGAGATTTTGAAGAGTTGCTTGGAGGAGCTGCATTTTCCCAGCTTGAGATAACATTGAACCTTTCCATCCTACAAGTCTCTTATTAATTTTATCAATGATCATATTCCAGAAAGAATTTGGGGGAGCCATCCCTAAGGGGAGACCCAGGTAGGTAGAAGGCAGCAAGTCCACTTTACAACCAATTATATTGGCTATTCTCTGTTGTCTTATAACTGGAGTATTGAGAAAGTACATAGCTGATTTGTCCCAGTTAACAAGTTGACCAATTGCCAAAGCATAGGAGTTGAGAGCAGTTTTGAAGGCTTCAGCCTCCTTGACTGAAGAATATCCCATGATGATAGTATCATCAACAAACTATTGATGAGTGAAAAACACATTGGTAGAAGAAGGTTGAAGACCTTTGATAATTTTGCTTTGTTTCAATTTATGAATCATTCTACTCATACTTTCAGCCAGAATGGTAAAAAGGATAGGTGATATGGGGTCTCCTTGTCTTAGCCCTCTAGAGTTTTTAAAAATTTTGTAGGAGATCCATTAACCAAAATAGAGAACATAGGAGTAGTGATTAGTTCTCTGATGATTTTGATAACCTTACCATCAAAACCAAAAGCCCCCATGTTTTTAAATAGAACATCCCATTCAACTCTATCATAAGCCTTTGCTAAATCCAACTTTAACAAGAAACCTTCTTTCTTTGCAGCGTTGAGAGAGTGTATGTTCTCATGAACAAGAATGATTGAATCAAGAATCTGTCTATGAGGAACAAATCCTTTTTGCTCTTCAGATATGATGAAGGGAAGAATCGCCAACATTCTAGTCATCATCACTTTGGATATTATTTTATAGAAAGAGTTGCATAGGCTAATAGGCCTAAATTTTCCCATAGAATCTGCCCCAGTAACTTTGGGGATTAAGGCAATAAAAGTGGAGTTCAACTCCTTAAGGATTCTTCTGGATCCAAAAAATTCTTTTACCGCATTAACCGTATCCTTCCCCACAATATTCCAAAAATTTTGAAAGAAAAACATAGGGAATCCATCAGGGCCCGGAGCTTTATCCCCTTGAAAGGAGAAGACAACTTTTTTTATTTCTTCAATAGACGGGATGGCAGCAAGGGTTTTATTCTGAAAAGAGTTTATAATATTAGGAATATTGTTGACCAGATTGAGTTGATGGGTCTGATCAAGATCCTCATTACTAGATAAGAGCTGCTTGAAGAATCTAACAACTTCATCCCTGATTTCATCCTTATTTGTCAGAGTGTTGTTCTCAACAGTTAACTTGGTGATTCTATTTGCTGCCTTATGTTTTAGGGAAGTCATATGGAAAAACTTAGTGTTTCTATCCCCTGCCTTTAGCCATATAGCCCTAGATCTCTGTCTCCAATATATTTCTTCCCTTGAAATTATGGTATGAATGTTGTCAAGGACCTTATCTTCCATGTCTTTGGAATACTTTGTGTAGCCCTCTTTCTAGATGGAGATTTGAATTTGGTTTAGTTCCTCCTTTAGCTTTTTCTTTGAATCAAAAATATCACCAAAGACCTTTTTGTTCCAAGTCTTAATGTTGGTTTTGACATTTTTAAGTTTTTTGGCAACTTTATACATGGTTGTTCCATTAATATCAAGATTCCACCATTCAGCAATGGAATTTTCAAGATTGGGGTGGGATATCCACATCTTTTCTAAGCGAAAAGGGAATCTTTGATTTTGCTTAGAGTTCTCAGCAACAAAGGAAATGGGATAATGATCTGATCCAATTCTATTAATGACAGAAAGGGAACAAATATGAGAAAGAATCCAATCATTAGAGAGAAGAGCTCTATCAAGTCTTACCTGGATAAGATCTTCACCATCTCTTCGGTTTGAGCAAGTGTAGGAGGCTCCACTGAGATCCAAGTCAATGAGAGCGTTGTGATTGATAAAGTCCATCAGGTTGAATCTGCTTTCAGGTTGAGCTTGACTTCCTCCAAATTTTTCTCTATCTTGCACAAGAGTATTGAAATCTCCCATTACAATCCAACTATTCATAGAGAAATTTTTCCTTTTTTGCTGAACTTTTCCCCAAAATTTACTTCTAGCATGCTTGGAATTAGGGGCATAGATATTAGTTATAACAAATTCCTTCTCATAAAAAATATTTCTATCTTTTAAGGATAGAATATTGCCATCCACATCAATCATATCTCCAGAAGTTGTGCTTTTATTCTAGAATATAGCAACTCCTCTAGAGGTGCCATTTGAGCTACTGCCACAGACTCCCCCATTTTTAAAAAACTTAAGTTTCTCCACTTTCTCTTTGCTCATTTTAGTTTCCTAAATCAGGATAATATCCGGATTTTGATCTCGAATAAGATTCCTTAATATATCCTATTTATTGAGACCATTTAGGCCTCTGATGTTCCATGATATTAACTTCATTTTGAGACCTGGGGGTAGGACTCCTTGATAGTTCTCTGCCTTCCATCAGCTATGTTTTTAAGTGTTTTCTAGATAAATTTAATGCTGCTGAAAGTTTTATTTACTTCTGACATTACTCAAAAAAAAAGCAGAAAATAAAAGTAGGTAAAATAATATTTCCCTATAGTTAACTCTTAGAGATTTAAAAAGAAAATAGATACATTAAATCTAGCCTACAATATTTTTCTTTAATGTTCTTATGAAAAGACTATTGTATTCTTATCAAAAAAGTGTTTTGCTTTTAACCTGTTTCAAAGAAATGATAAAATAGATAACTATTGCATTGTTGTTTAATTTTGTCTTTTGACAATCACTATTTTTATGATGATATCCCTGCATATTGAAAAGTTAGAGAAAGATTGCAAGCATTTAAATAAGCATAATGAAACATATAGATATACAATTTGTGGTTGTACATACATTATTCCTCCTATCTGCAAGTTAAGTAAATAAAAACAAAAAAAATAATGGGGTTAGTCCCACCTCCTTTCTTTTTTTTTCAGCCCAAATATGCATACACATGATGGGGGTTTATACATTTTAATCTACAAAATGAAATATATATCTATTGAATGTTGTTGGCTTTTCCTTATCAGTCAGCCAATATTTTACATTCTTTTTATGTTGCTGTATATATATAAAAGAAAAAAAAAAAATAGAATATATATATATATATATATATATATATATTATTTTAAAATATTTTTAAAAAAATAATAATATGCAAAAAAAAAGAATAGGGCAACGCGGCCACTATGGGTATCCATAGTGGACGGAGTCATGTTTGCCACTGTGGACAACCACAATGGGCGGCGTCAGTGCCACCACTTTAGGTATCCACAGTGGGTGGCACTCGGGGTTGCTACTGTGGGTAACCACAGTGAGCGGCACTCGGGGTTGCCACTGTGGGTAACCATAGTGAGCAGCACGAGGCCGCCACTGTGGGTATCCACAGTGGTGCCCTGTGGCCCCCTTTGCCCCACCATAGAACTTCATGCATCTCTCTCCGCCATGGCCACCTCCCCCACCGCCATAGACCCTGCACCACACACAGAAAAAAAATAAAATAAATAGAATAATAAACGCTAACCTAGTTTCAAGTTAGGGTAAAGACAAAGGGATAGAAAAGAAAATTAGATGACAACTTATAGATTTAAAAAAAAAATATAAGCAAACCCTAGTTAGGGTTATTTAAGAGGATATTAATAAAATAAGTAATAAGGGAGGGGGGGAAGATTTTTTTTCAAATTTCGAATTGGAATATCCTCATTTGGTTAAAATTTAAATATTATATTTAAGATTGACTTTTGTATTAGGAATTAAATTGTATCCAATCATTTTATTTTCTATTTTATGAGAAGGTTGTATTGAAAAGATTATTAAAGAAAAGTTTAAATAGTATGCTGAATTAAGTTAATTTTACGAGGTAATTTTAAATGCCAATATTTAATTTATTAGGGGATTGATTATTTTATAGAGAAATAATACTCTTCGAGTAAATTTATTAAAGAAGTTTATTGATGGTTTTGTGTAAAATTTAATGATTAAAATTAAATTAGGAGGAAATTTAAAGGTTGAGAATTAAATATTTAATATCTAATGTTTGGAGGATTAATATATTGCAACTTGATTTAAGTTGTGTAAATACTTTTTAGGGATTTTAGATGATGTTTATAATTAAATGGAAGAATTTAATATAGGATATTAAATGTTTACCCGTAAGAGGGCATTGTAGTGACGTAATATATATTTCTAAAATAAGTCAATGAACTTGATCGTGTGAACTTATTTAACCCAGACGGAACCGTGTGTTTAATAAATTAATTAACATATTAACATTTGGTAGTGCAATTTTATTCGCTCAATTAATTTATATTATTACTTTGAAATCGTATTAATAATTAATTAATAGATGCAGGATTTGATTAAGTTATAAAGGGAGGATGTAATAACAATGATGGAGGAAACTTGATATTAGTTAAATAATTGACATTGAACCTAGTAATTATACTAACATCTATTTAGTAGAAGTTGACCTAATTAAGTATTATAATTCGCATTTGAAATGAAAGGGATATTTAAGTGGATTTATTATTGTCCTTACAAAATTAATTTGTTCCACTTGATAATAGGAGTTATCGTAATTGTTATGTTAGTAATATTCTAACTCTATCATCGAGGAGTTTTATCAAAACCTAAGGCCTCTAGTTAAATTTTCGTTTCGTTGTCTCTTTAGAAACCTATTTTAATATCACTTAAGATTACTTTTGAAACAACTCATTCAGTTGTCACAACTATTTAGGCATGGGTTGCATGTAATTAATTGTTCAAAAAAAAAATCTGTAGTTGTGTTTTTGGCCCAATAAAAAGATTGGGCATGTCAAATTCGCTCTTTGATATCTGATTATGCAATTTAAGCTTATTTATTGCCTAAAACCAGTATGTATCTACAAAGGAACAAATTGTTGATATTTTCACTAAGCCTTTGCCTGTAGATACATTTGTCTATTTGAGAGACAAGTTAGGGGTATCTACCCCTACTGATGAGAACTAGATGTATTAATTTGCATCAATCTGATGGATCTCAGAGCCTTATCTTTCTATCCAGATTGATGAGTTGGTGCTACTCTTCTAGTGGAGTAGTTTGTGTTTTGGGGGAGAGATTCCTGAAATTCATGTTTCTGTTTTGAGGGTGAGTAAGTTTGGTTTTCTATTTTGAGATCTTTGGCATTCCTATCAAAGGGGGAGTGAGATCAAGTGAAAAACTACTTTATATGTCTTGATATTAGGGGGAGTTTGTTGGAGATATCTTCTCTCTGTGCATTGATTGTTTTTCACATTCATATGTTGCCATAAATGGCAAAGGGGGAGATTGTTGGAAATCATTGTGCATTGCTGATACTAGGATATGTTGTTGTTATTGATGTCAACATATTACTGTGATTTGCTCCAGTGATTGCAGATTAAGAAGATCTTATGATTCGGTTTACAGTTTTATTTTGTTGTATTGGTGCTTTACAGAGCTCGGTATTTCATCTAGTATATTCTAGTGTGACCAAATATTGAGCTGATATTTTGGGATATTGTTTTGGATGGTCTTGTGTATCTTCATTTGAAATGGATCATTATTTGGTGCTCCATAATTTATCTTTCTTTGTGATAGTTGTTGATTGGTTGTGTTCTTGAGTTTCAGATGTTGACATATGAAGATTTGATAAGTAGTGTTGGTACAACTATTGCCAGCTATTGCTGATGATTCTAATATGCTTGTTGGTGTTTCCTAATTGTTTCATATTTGTCCTGATGATCTGCATTGATTGTTGTGTGAGTTATTGGTGGTTTTCATGAACCGGTGTTGTTCTTCATGTTATACAGTATTTATGGTGGTGTAGCGTGTTGCGGTAGATCTTGGCATGATTTCCAGTGGTGTTGTGCATTTGGGAATTTGAATTAGGTCCATGTTATGTTATGTAAATCATTATATTTGTTTGGTGGTATATCTTTGTATTGTGTGATGTAATTTTATAATTATGAGTTGAGTTTTTTAGCTGACCTTGTTGTCAAGGTTGACGATTTGTATATATAGGTGATATTGTCATGTAATTTAGGTATCAAGGGTGTGTCTGCATTATTAGAGAGAGGTTTATGTGTGAACAAGGATTCATCCTTCTGTATTGTGATTGAGAAGAGATTGGTGTTGCAGAGAAGACATATGATCTTAACCGGAATTGTAATCAGGCATTTGGAGATGCTATTCTTTTAGTTCATTGCTTCTGGATTGTAATCTAAATCTTTTTGTAAGTCAGTGAGAATTCCCTGAGGGTTCTAGCCTATAAGGTCATTATCTTTTGAGAAATGAGCTCTAGGAAGTGTGCCTAAATGCATGTGCATTCCCCATAGTAATATTTTCACATATATATTATCTAATTATCTAATATTAATTTTAGCCCAAAATGACAAATATAGATGATTATGCTAAATGCTCTCTAAAATTCACTATAAATTAGATGCATACAAGACTTCAGGATCTGGATTATGAAGAAATGAGCTCTATTTATAGGTAAAATGGAGCAATGGAGGGTTGAGATTGAGTATTCTCATCGAGGGTAGAGTATCATCTTACTATGGGTAGGTTCCCACCATGGTTTTTCCCTTAACCTGGTTTTCCATGTCAAAATCTTGGTGTTGTGTGTTGTGCTTTCAATTTGTTTATCTCTATTATTGCAGCAATTTATTAGATCTGTATTTGTAGCTAAAGTTTGTAGATTTGGTTAAGACTGATTCACCCCCCTCCCTCTTAGTCTTTCTTCTTTATTGTTTCCCATAGTTTCATGATTATCAGATAGGATTCTCATGAAGAGTTGCCATCAATGATAACCCTAAACTATTATCCATATACCCAAATTCACCAAATGAGTGTCAATTGCCAACAATATCCCCTTTTGGCATTGATGGCAACACTCATTGAAACATGTACACCAGATCAAAATTGCTATCAAAATTCTCAAGGCTCCCCCTTAGATCAAGATCTCAAAAACCTGTAACATTCTCTGTACTTTTTTCACCTTTACTCTCCCCCTTTGAAAACAATGCCAAAGATGGGGTGTTGTCCAAAACTTATGTACAAGGATATTTACTAGATACTCTACATATACTTGAAGATATCAACAAAAATAGTCTTCAAAAACCTAAGTGAGTGTCCCACCCACTCTTCAAGTTATCCAAAACTGTGATGAATGCACTGAAAACATAGGCATGAATCTCCACATCCTTGAATTCAGATGGAATAGGTTGTGCCATAGCCTTCATACAGTCTACTTTATTACTTAACATGGTGTCCATCTGAGGGGCAATCAGATTCCAGAGTTCACCAACTCTTCTCAAAATTATTTCTCTGCAATTAGGCTTGAGATCTGATTGTTGAGAGCCATTACCTACCCTTCTATACTATTGGTTAGGGCTACATTAGAATCAAAATATTGTGAAACACCAGCTAGCTTACCCTGACAGATACCAATCTGCTTGTCTATATCTACTGTAAACTTTGGAAAAGTAAGACAAGACCTATTTATTTTACTCCCTTCAGTTACTGCATCAGAGATTGTCTACAAACCTTTATTCAATCTTACTCTGTCATCCTCTATCATTTTCCAGAATGTTTGCATCCTCACCTCCTTGAATCTATCTAATACCTTCTTAGTGGTAGATTTCTCTAAAGAATCAAAATTGGTATTTACATTATTACTTGTTGACGACTTTTTTTAACACACCCACCAACAACCAGATAGCCAATGTCAACACTCACCACCTCTCCTGAAAAGAAATGAATTTGGGAAAGCTCACTACCCTAAGGTCTCTATAGTTGGGTGACAACAGTGATGGGCAGCCCAAAGGTTGATGTGGTTGAACCTGTTAAGGGGCCTACTGGTTGAAACTAAATCTCGTTGATCATGAATGGCTAAACTTTCTTTTTTTGCATTTTATGATTTAAGATTCTCTGGAAAATAAACCACGAAGAGTAAAGGGAACAAGAAAATGACAATGAAACCAATACAATAAAAACTTAATGAACTACTCAGTTAGTTCCTTGCAATCCAAGAAATCATCAAATATTATCCAAGTTAGCATTCAACAATGGACCTCCAGTAAACCTACAACATCATCAATTTCACAGACTTATGGAAATAAAATCATCAACAATATGGCCTATCACAATAATTTTCATACACCACAGATGTGCGCAATATGATTCATAAAGTGATAAAAAAAAAGATCAAACCATGTTGCTCACTCCAAATACTAGACATTATCAGATTACACAGAACAATTTTGTAGAATATAGACGTAGATCGGGCAATCTACAAGCTACTTCTTATATTAATCTCAATGAATGCATAACCAAATAACTCAACTTCTTAACAATCTGCAAAATACTCTAAAAATATCTAAGTGGGCCACAAATCATCAATTTGGGGACCCTTACAAATGAATCCAAATTCTCAATTTACAGAATTTTGCTGCCATATTATCTAGGAAATAAATCTAACCTAAATTAAGAACTCAAACTAGGAGTCATAGTTAACTTGCAAGTTTCTGCCTTGATACTTCAATTAACTACTGCAAAATGGGGGTTGCATGAGCACTATGAAGACCATGTTGGGTAAGCCACATTTTCATAGTCATGCAAATTTTTTTCTCAAAATTGGAACTTGAGTTGGAGTTGTAGCTAAAAAATACAAAGTTGGGGGTCATGCAAAAACCCTGCTATCTTTAGCAACTATATGTTCATCCTTCACTTTTAAATGAAATCTCTATAATTATCAATTATGCATGCGACTACATGAACAGGAGGATCAACTACGTGTTTAATTCTAAATTTATACTTCTTCAAAACTCCATCTGCATGCTTATTTCCTTTCTCTAACTCTCCTATTATCTTCACCACCTCTTGACAATTGGTGATCAAGTATGTGTACTTGTCCATGAGAGAAACATCGAACTGGGCCAAAGGTCCTAAATGTTGGGCCTCGTATGCATCCCACTAATTCAAAACTTTTTTATGCTCCATTATTCTAGTATTAGTTAATCCTAAACCAAAGACTCCAAGCATATATTTTACAAAATTATCAACTTTTAAAATTTCTCTAAGGAGAGGAACCCGAATCTCTACCATATCCTTCATTTATTGCTGAAATATCTCAATCTTCAGCTCTAAAATGTATACATAAGACTGCAAGTTTTCATAACTGTCCCCTCCTAAGAGGTCCTCCTCCATTATTGTCTCTTTTTCTAACCGCAATACTTTATTCAAAGTTTAGAACTATTTATTAAAAATGTTTAGCTTACGTTCCCATTGGATAGAACAAGAAGCTAAAGCTCTACCTGCATAGACTTCCTCTTGGTATATCCTTATAGTATCCTGCAGAAATAATCTAATCTTAGCTGCATTTACTTGGGCCCATGATTTAGCTGTAGCGGCCACTTGTCTCACCTCCACTAGTGCCTTCACTCTGGTAGCGATGAGATCAAAGGTAGGTCGTCAACCCTATAAGAGTCTAGAGTTTTTCTCATTTCAATTAGAAGTTTCTTGTATTTCCCTAGTTGCACTTTCAGCTCCATGTTTGAAATGTGTTCTTTCTCTACACGCTCCCTGACAACACTTGTGGCTAATTCCAGAGTATCCAACTCTCCCCACTTGGTTTGTTTACCCAAATTTACCTGGGACATTTGATACTTAGGGGAAGCTTGTCCCTTAGCTCTGAGTGGAACTACCACATCTTCAATCACTTCATCAGACCCCATTTTTTATAGATGATGTACGGTTTTTGGCTTCTTAACCTTTGGTGTCTCCTCAGTGATTACTCTTTGCAAAGTGACCTTAGGAAGCTCTACTTTTCTCTTTTTCTTTTCAAAATTGAACTTGAGTCATTGCGGTATATCTTCATCCTTCTCACCTTGATGTGACACTATATCTGTAGTTATAACATGGACCTCCGCCTGCTCCTCTACTTCATCTCTTTCCTTTGCCTTTTTTTTCCCAGGATCTTGAGGTAAGATAACTTGGTGGGCTAGATTGGTTTGGAGAGCCTGTTACATATGTAATTCTCCCAATTTTCCACTAACCACTTCTCCAAACATATTTTCTTCATTGTCCATCCCCGCCTCATCTTGCCCAACTGCTATGTCCTTGAGGAGGTCCTCTTGATCTTGAGGGGTTAGAACTAATCTTTCACTCACTAGGTCCTCCACCTCATCCCCTTCTTTATCGCCTCCTAGCAACTGATGTTGCTCAAGATCCTCTTCCTCCTAATCTAAATCAGATTCAATATTCCTAACTCTTATTCCTTTCGTACTAGACCTGAAACCTTGCACTCCAAACTGCCCTATGGGTATATTAATTGGTGGTAGTGCAGGGGTGTTGGTACCTAGATCTTGTATGGTAGTTGTTGAAGGTGGTTGAGTAGGTATATCTTCAGTAATTTCTATGTCTTCCTCCTACTCTTGGGTACCTTATCTTGCAATCTACCCTATAATTGTCCTTGGTGGAAGGACTTTGGTGAGTGGTACTACTCCTAATCCATCAGTCACTCCAAGGTTTTCTACCTTCTTCAATAGCTCAGACTCCTTCATCTTATCTTGGAGTTTCTTCAATAAGTCCTTAGTTCTTTCTCAAGGTTACTCCTCCTCGTTAGGATTGGTGGATGTATTATGTCTTGAGCTTGATCTCGTCTTCCAAGATACTCCTTATAACCCCTTGATTGGGGTACCCCTGAGGTGGAATCCTTCTTTTTTCCCTTTGAAGCACTCGGCCTTACCCTTTGGCTTAGCCATTGCTTGGTCCTATTGATGACC